>NC_086447.1:509841805-509979305 GCF_028390025.1 Pseudophryne corroboree
TACATGGGCGACCGCCGTGATGTTGTCTGATTGGATCAGTACCGGCTGGTTCTGAAGCAGGGGCCTTGCTTGGCTTAGGGCATTGTAAATGGCCCTTAGCTCCAGAATATTTATGTGAAGCGAAATCTCCTGATTTGACCACAGTCCTTGGAAATTTCTTCCCTGTGTGACTGCCCCCCAGCCCCGAAGGCTGGCATCCGTGGTCACCAGGACCCTGTCCTGTATTCCGAATCTGCGGCCCTCTAGTAGATGAGCCCTCTGCAGCCACCACAGCAGCGACACCCTGGTCCTTGCCGACAGGGTTATCCGCTGTTGCATCTGGAGATGGGACCCGGACCATTTGTCCAACAGGTCCCACTGGAAAGTCCTTGCTTGGAACCTTCCGAATGGAATTGCTTTGTACGAAGCTACCATTTTTCCCAGGACTCGTGTGCATTGATGTACCGACACCTGTCCCGGTTTTAGGAGGTCTCTGACTAGAGATGACAACTCCTCGGCTTTTTCCACTGGAAGAAACACTTTTTTCTGGTCTGTGTCCAGAATCATTCCCAGGAACAGAAGACGTGTCGTCGGGACCAGCTGTGACTTTGGAATATTGAGAATCCAGCCGTGCTGTTGTAGCACTTCCCGAGAAAGTGCTACCCCCACTACCAACTGTTCCTTGGACCTTGCCTTTATCAGGAGATCGTCCAAGTACGGGATAATTAAAACTCCCTTCTTGCGAAGGAGTATCATCATTTCGGCCATTACCTTGGTAAAGACCTTCGGTGCCGTGGATAACCCAAACGGCAGCGTCTGGAACTGATAGTGACAGTCCTGTACCACAAATCTGAGGTACTCCTGGTGAGGGGGGTAAATGGGGACATGTAGGAACGCATCCTTGATGTCCAGGGCGACCATGTAATCCCCCTCGACCAGGCTCGCAATAACCGCCCTGAGCGATTCCATCTTGAACTTGAACCTTTTGATATAAGTGTTCAAGGATTTTAAATTTAAGATGGGCCTCACCGAACCGTCCGTTTCGGTACCACAAACATTGTGGAATAGTAACCCTTTCCTTGCTGAAGGAGGGGGACCTTGACAATCACTTGCTGTGAATACAGTTTCTGGATAGCCACCAACACTGCCTCCCTGACAGAGGGAGTTGCTGGTAAGGCAGATTTTAGAAAACGGCGGGGGGGGGGGGGGCGCGCGTCTCGAATTCCAGCCTGTACCCCTGAGATACTACTTGAAGGATCCAGGGATCCACCTGTGAGAGAGCCCACTGTGTGCTGAAATTTCTGAGACGGGCCCCCACCGTACCCGGGTCCGCCTGTGAAGCCCCAGCTGTGGACTTACCGGACGCGGGGGAGGACTTTTGCTCTTGGGAACTGGCTGTATGCTGCAGCTTTTTCCCTCTACCTTTGCCTCTCGGCAGAAAGGATGCGCCTCGAGCCCTCTTGTGTTTATGGGGCCGAAAGGACTGTACTTGATAATACGGTGCTTTCTTTTGCTGTGGGGTAGCCTGTGGCAAAATGTCGATTTCCCAGCCCGTAGCTGTGGAAACGAGGTCTGAAAGACCATCCCCAACAGTTCCACCCCTCAGCAAAATATTGTCCCTATCCAAATATTATCCGACAGGGAATCTGACCACGCAGCAGCAGCACTGCACATCCATGCTGATGCAATCGCTGGTTGCAATATAATGCCCGTGTGTGTATATATAGCTTTTAGGGTAGCTTCCTGCCTTCTATCAGCAGGATCCTTTAGGGCGGCCGTATCCGGAGACGGTAGTGCCACGTGTTTTGATAAACGTGTGAGCGCTTTATCTACCCTAGGGGATGTTTCCCAACGTGACCTATCCTCTGGCGGCAAAGGGTACGCTGCCAATAACCGTTTAGAAATTATCAATTTCTTATCGGGGGAAGTCCAGGCTTCTTCACACACCTCATTTAATTCCTCAGATGCAGGAAAAACTACTGGTAGTTTTTTCTCACCGAACATAATACCCTTTTTTGGGGTACCTGGGGTACTATCAGAAATGTGTAATACATTTTTCATTGCCTCAATCATGTAACGGGTGGACCTATTGGAGGGTACACTAGTCTCATCGTCGTCGACACTGGAGTCGGTATCAGTGTCGACATTTGTGTCTGTCATCTGAGGTAGTGGGCGTTTTAAAGCCCCTGATGACATTTGAGACGCTGGAACAGTCACAAGCTGAGTAGCCGGCTGTCCTATGTCGTCAAACCTTTTATGTAAGGAGCTGACACTGTCACGTAATTCCTTCCATAAGTCCATCCACACAGGTGTCGACCCCTCAGGGGGTGACAACACATTTACAGGCATTTGCTCTGCCTCCACATCATTTTCCTCATCATACATGTCGACACAGCGGTACCGACACACAGCACACACACAGGGAATGCTCTGACAGAGGACAGGACCCCACAAAGCCCTTTGGGGAGACAGAGGGAGAGTATGCCAGCACACACCAGAGCGCTATATACCACAGGGATATCACCTATAAAGAGTGTTTTCCCCATATAGCTGCATATATATATTACACTGCGCCTAAATTTGTGCCCCCCCCTCTCTTTTTTACCCTTTCTGTAGTGCAGGACTGCAGGGGAGAGCCAGGGAGCGATCCTTCCAGCGAAGCTGTGAGGGAAAATGGCGCCAGTGTGCTGAGGGAGATGGCTCCGCCCCTTTTTCGGTGGGCTTTCTCCCGCTATTTTAATATTTCTGGCAGGGGTTAATATACACCTATATAGCCTCTGGGGCTATATATGGTGTCAGTTTGCCAGCCAAGGTGTTATTTATTGCTGCTCAGGGCGCCCCCCCCCCCCAGCGCCCTGCACCCATCAGTGACCGAAGTGTGTGGTGTGCATGAGGAGCAATGGCGCACAGCTGCAGTGCTGTGCGCTACCTTGGAGAAGACAGAAGTCTTCAGCCGCCGATTTTCCGGACCTTCTTGCTTCTGGCTCTGTAAGGGAGACGGCGGCGCGGCTCCGGGAACGGACGACGAGGTTGGGTCCTGTGTGCGATCCCTCTGGAGCTAATGGTGTCCAGTAGCCTAAGAAGCCCAAGCTACCACCACTTAGGTAGGTTCGCTTCTTCTCACCTTAGTCCCTCGGTGCAGTGAGCCTGTTGCCAGCAGGTCTCACTGTAAAATAAAAAACCTAAATTATACTTTCTTTCTAGGAGCTCAGGAGAGCCCCTAATGTGCATCCAGCTCAGCCGGGCACAGAAATCTAACTGAGGCTTGGAGGAGGGTCATAGGGGGAGGAGCCAGTGCACACCAGATAGTCCTAAATCTTTCTTTAGATGTGCCCAGTCTCCTGCGGAGCAGTCTATTCCCCATGGTCCTTACGGAGTTCCCAGCATCCACTAGGACGTCAGAGAAATATATATATATATATATATATATATATATATACACACACACATATGTAACATGTACTTGCCTACTTTTAGATCCCACCTTCCCAGTAGATCCAGGAGGGCTGATAGGAATAGGAGGTGCAGGGGCATAGGATCACAAATTGCATTATTGGGGACTTGTCCCTATTTACTGGGATCTGGGAATCTGATCTGCTTTCCCTAGCTTGTGGGAGAGCTCCATGACATAACAGGAGAGTGGGCAAGTGTGATATAATGTGCTTTATTTTCTCTTGTGCAGGGTGCTGGAAACATCATGAACAGCCATTTGTGAGCCAGCAGCCAGCAGAGTTTGCCATCAGTTACACTAGTGATAAGGATGTGCTACAGAAACTTGACTTTGTCAAATGTGACACAGAAGGTAGGTAACACGTCTGGCTTACAGTACTGAAGTGTGATTCCTGCCTCCCACCTGTATTACTCTGGAAGCTTAACATACTCAATGTGCCTGGGCATGAAACACACACCCTGCATACCCCTGAGCACCTCCTGCTCAGCCTAGCATGCTGCATGTATGCATCGAACATACTGTGTGCAGAAAGGTGAGCGTGGTGGATTGTGCTCACCTGTAATGTTTACAATGAAATGATCATTCTACATTAACCTTCATTTTAAGGTAAACCGATTAATACAGTAAATTAATCTGAAACATTACAAAACTGATGTCTTTCTCAACATTGTTTTAAATGTTGCTTTGGGGTGTGGGAATTAGAAATGATCACTGCACTTTATGTATTCTCCATACTTAACGAGCATTAATATGCAAGATAAGGATTGCACAATACCAGAAGTTACAATTGTATGCGTGTCCCAGCAGCACTGTTGGCTTGATAAAACTGTGATTAAATCCCACTGCAGAAGGCATTGGGGAAAATGTCATTAATTTTAGTGAAATAAAATGAGAAACAATTTAGATGCGGAGTTGTCATCTTTTTAGGGTTCGATGAGCACTCTGTTGATGGGTCACAACTGTGCTCACCACACTTCCGTTACAAGAAGGTGCAGATTCCAAATAGGTCTCAGCCTGCAGAGTTTACAGACTGGGGGACAACCAAGATATGTTCTTAATGGAGTTTGGCTAGAGGCTACGTAGATATGAAGATATGGGTCTCTTAACAATTAGTTATTTCATGTCTCTTCACTGCCTTCCAAGCAGCAGCTGATTGCCTGATTCTCACACTTAAATCACCAGCTCTTTCATATCCCACGTACTAGCTGTGTTGGCTGGAATATAGTGCTAATTATAGGAAGATCATGATCTTGGTCACATAACAAATGCCCAGTATTTCTCCCATGGCAAGAACCGTAATAGTTTATGTAAGCAACATTGACAGCTCAGATGCATAAATAATGTACTCCAGTAACCTAAAAGATGAGTTTATATGAAAAAGTTCGGTCTAACAACCTTTCATAAGACCAAAAACGTTGAACGATGAAATAGTCTATTGGAATCTTTATTTTGAAAACCTAATCCGTAAGTTCCCCCTGTTAAACTGTATATTTTGGGCTATCCTTGATCCCGGAAGGCACCAATGCGAGTAGTGTTTGTGATCTGGTATAGAGTGCCGGCCTGTGTTGTATCATGTTGGTTTTTAGAAGTGGAGATGTTGCCCCTAGCAACCAATCAGATTCTACTTATTTATGTAGGATCTTCTAGAAGATAATAACTAGAATATGATTGTTTGCGATGGCCAACTTCTGCTCTTCTAAAAACCTGTACTTTAGTAAATATACCGCTTGTGAGCTTATTGAAGGGCACTTCACTTCAAGAAACCTTAGAGCAGTAATAGTAGAAAATTGTTGCTCACTGCAACCAAACCTGAAGACATGTACTCTTAAATATGCAACTTTTTTCCCTATACAGTATTGATGGTAAATGCTTTTTCACGTTTTGATAAACTTGTAGTTTACTTTTGGTTCATCGGCTCTGGAAAATACAGTATGCATTTTCTTGGTCAGTGGAGCCACCTGGTGGTAATTTACTTGTATAACTACTGATTAGTACAGAAACAACTATGGATACAGTACAGAGGCGAATTGTCCATAGGGTTTACAGGGACGATTCCCGGTGGGCCGATGCACCCGTGGGGCCTGTTTTGTTTGAGGACATGTGGTCCTATTTATAGACATAATGAATAAGATGCTAAATAATTTGCATATATGAAAATTACTTTGCCACTTAGCCTGTGATTGCAGATGATCTAGTGTATGCTCTGTCTGCCTGCTTAGCTGACATATAAGATTGAGTGAATAGTGATTGGGATACGGTTGGTGTAATAAGCAAGAAAATATATATTTCTAAAGAATGATATAGTTTCCTAAATTCTAAAGGTGTATCATATAATGTGCTCATAACATTTAATTTTATTTCCTTTTAACTTCCCCTTGATGCTGGACATCCCCACTATCTGGAAAGTCTTGGGGGGAGGGTGCTGCTGCCATGGCCCATGTCTAGACCTTACACCTCTGGTGCTGCCCATGTGGGGCCTCTAGTACAAATTTTTCCAGGGCCGCTTTTTGTTCCCAATCCGCCCCTGATACAGTACATATTTTTATTTTGTAGGTTATAGAAAACATTGGCAAATGAGCGATCTTAGAGCTCGTCTCTTTAATAGTGTAAATAAGGATACTATCTTTGGGGGGAAATGGTTTTACTTTTCAGAAGTTTTCCTACCAGACACTAAAACCTATATTTACTGTGTTATGGGTCTGTCTTATTATTTTGAAATTGGCTATATGTAAATATATTGTACATATGCCACTGAATGCAGGGTCATCTAGAAAAATTATAAGCCCATGGCGGTGTCAGAGTAGAAATTTACATTGTGAGTTAAAGTAAATAGACTAGCAAATGGTAATGGGGGTAATTCCAAGTTGATCGCAGCAGGAATCTTTTTAGCAGTTGGGCAAAACCATGTGCACTGCAGGGGAGGCAGATATAACATGTGCAGAGAGAGTTCGATTTGGGTGGGGTATGTTCAATCTGCAATCTAATTTGCAGTGTAAAAATAAAGCAGCC
The DNA here is from genome assembly GCF_028390025.1 of Pseudophryne corroboree. Classification (NCBI taxonomy): domain Eukaryota; kingdom Metazoa; phylum Chordata; class Amphibia; order Anura; family Myobatrachidae; genus Pseudophryne; species Pseudophryne corroboree. Next base: position 509,848,245 of record NC_086447.1, read on the forward strand.
AGTATTTACCCTGCACAGAAACAATATAACCCACCCAAATCTAACTCTCTCTGCACATGTTATATCTGGCACACCTGCAGTGCACATGGTTTTGCCCAACTGCTAAAAAATTTCCTGCTGCGATCAACTTGGAATTACCCCCAATGAGAGGCAAGTTTCTTTATTTAAACATGTAAGGGGAAGATTGATCATTAGGTTTTTAGCTGTAAATTTCATCATAGCTCTTATACAGAGTATAATGTCTTACCAAAACTTAATTCCCTTTATATATAAACTTACCCTACAGACATATCACAAAGGGGGCCAGACATGCCAATTTTGTTATCATAAACCCATCCCTTGTTGGGAGCAGAGTTTGAAAAATGTTATTTCTTTATATTTAAGTAATAAAATGTGTTTTACAAAGGATCCCCTAAGTCCCACTTCTTCAGCAGATTTAGATACACCCAGTAGTAACAATCCTGTGTACACCCTACACATACTCCAAGTTATTCGCACCTCAGAAATATGACGTTTGTTCAATAAATAATAATAGAACAGTATTAAATACAATTTTGGGACATAGGATTTCATTAGTGCTGCAATTAAAATCAAATGATGTACAATTTTTTAATTGTAAAAAAAATATATATATTTTTTTTATATACATATATAGGTGGTGCAAGTATATTGTATATAGACAAGCCATGCATATGTAATAGCAAATTATTCTTTTCTTTCATACAATACACCCTTATAAAGGTTAGTTACTCTAAAGCTATAACAAAGTAAAACTAAGTAAACTAAAAGACATATTAAAACGTAATTAGTGCTATGTATAGTATTTAAGCAGTTTTGTTACTAGTTATGTTCTTGGTAAATTGCATTTCTTGCCTGTACTGTGCTGCCCTAAAATAAAGGTTGGCCCAATTTGCAAGTCACTTTTATTACATTCCGAAACCTTTATCCCCGCTGGGTCCACCAGAAGCCTCAAAAGGTCCACCTGCTGAACTCCTAAACATTGACTGACTAGACGTACTGTACATGTAACTCACTTGTGTCCCTACAGTATATCCATCTGTCTGACTTTACTTGCCATTTCACCACTCACCATTGTTTGTATGTGTCCTCTACATAGGTCTTGAAATTTATAACAGGTTTTGTTGTTGTCGCTTGCTTGTCTATTTACACCTGTCTTTCTGTGTGTTTAGATTACCAGCAGTCTCTCATGATTGGCACTGGCACAGTGTCAAGGAAGGGATCCACCTTCAAGCCCATTGACGCTGATTTCAAAGACGCACTTTGTAGCCAGGAAATAGAAAACCACTATGACTGCCCTCTCAGGACCAATGAATATGCATTACCTCTCCCGTACCCTGAGCCGGAGTATGCTACTCCCATCATTGAGCGCCACATAATGCGAGAATGCGCATTTTCACCAGAGTCTGGTTACAATGTCCCTGTGGTATCTCTGGACCGTAAGCACTCAGCCTCTGCTGTCAGTTTTCAGATGTCTTCCAGTGCCGAGAACAGTGGTGGAGACTACCAAACACCCCACAGAATCCACATAGAGGAGTGTGAATATGACAGCCCAAGAGCCAATAGTGCATGGGCGGCGGACGGTGATGATTATCAGAGGCCACAATTCTGCTCTTTAGTGGCAGATGGATACTCCTCTCCTAGGGACTGTTTGAAGCCTATAAACCAGACTGCCATAACTGCTCTCTTATGACTGTCTTAAGGGTCCTACATGTATGATCCGCCCCATTCAGGAATGTTACTGCCCAGCTGCTGAAGGTCAATATATTGTTTACATTATTATAGAATTTATTTTGTGCAGGTGATTGAGGTTGTCATGTGACTTCAGTAAACCAGTTGCATGTGGTGTATTGCTACAATACCAGAGTTCCAGTTACTTTGTGAAATATGTGCAATGTGTACAGAAGATGTTTAAGACAGATGTAACTACTTTACATCTCTTCTATTCAGACCGGTTGTCTTACTTGACCTTTTATGTAACCGTTATCACACAGCTACACTTTTCTGGTGCTCTCTCTTTTTTTTCTTTTTTTCTTTTTTGTCATTATGGTAAATTACACTGTGAATGTTTAACATGTAACTCACCTTAATTTATATTGCCTGTAAAACAGGAACTGATGGGCACAGTGCTAATTCATTGTATATCTAATATTGCAGAGATGTCAGCCTGGCATACGTCCTCTGTGATATAACTGCTTCATTTTCTAATCTGAAATTCAGAGAGGTAGCAGGGATCAGAGCTGCCACATAATGGATGACGTGTGCTTGATGCTACCAGATGCCCAAACGGCACCACAAGTCTATGGTGTGGCAAAAATATGCTTTGTTCTTGGATCTCTGAACATCTTAGCTTGGCGGGTGCGGGTCATGAACAAGATAGACCAGTTCCAATCGAGGTGGGAGGGGTTAAAGGGGTCTAAACCAAATGGTTTATCTCATCCATGACCAACACATGCCAAGCTGATATCAGGCAGTGGATAATCACTTTATTATTATAAGCAGTATGGAGTTTACAGTTTACTTTTACTCATAAAATATGTATGTGTCTTTGCGTTGGCTATTATTAAGATTTTAAAATGTTTTTACATTTGAACTATGTTTTATTGTCACTATACTGTTGAAATTCAGGTTACTGGATAGGTTTTCCAAAGTTGTATTTAAACACCATCTATGGCCTACAATGCATACAGTATAGGCAGCAATTTTGTTGGCTGGACCTATAGTCATAAGAATATAGCTTCCTGCTTAGCTAGGAACCAAAGCCTCATGAATACTGGGCCTAGAGTGCTGCAGCCTCAGGAATATTCCTTAAGACTAGGCCTGAATAACCTGTTTCTCTCCAGCTGTTATAAAACTACACATCCCAGCATGCCTTGCCACAGTTTTAGCATTTACAAAACTGTGGCAGGTCATGCAGGGACTTGTAGCTTCACAACAGCTGTAAAGCCACAAAATGGCTGTTTCCAGGATACAGAGATTTTTTTTTTTATTTAGCCAGAGGATAAACATCCATTTATTGCACATATTATAGAAAATAATAATGTGTTGTAGCTTTGTTTTTTTTTGCTCTTTTTTATTTTACATAACATCTTAAAGTCAGTGTTCTATTGCATATTACAAGATTGACAAATCTTTCATAGGATTCTTTGGCTGGACCAAAGGACAATAATAATCTCAGGTAACCTGACTAGATGTGTTTATAAACCAAATGCTAGGGTGAAAACACATGGGTGCCTTTTGTGCGTCTGTGGTGCTTTCGTATCACGCTGTAGTCACCGTAGCTTATATAGCTGGTAAAATGGAGATCCATGCTCACTTTAGCCAGTGGAATTGTCAGTTTTCTCAGTGGGTTTGTCAGGTATTTGAGAATGTTTCTGTGTACTGTATTGACAGCCCGTTCTATATTTCACTTACCAGCCATTCAAGCTGCTTGCAGTGCCTGCACCCACAATAAGTGCCCACATGTGTGTGCTATAAGACCTGTTGTGCTTTGTATAGGACTGTATATTCTATATTTACTAGAAAAGATTTATTATGTGAAAAGAGAATAAATTAGTGTACAGGTTTTTTTTTTTTATCATTTTCAACAGAAAGCATTCAAACGTCATAGTTTCTATTTCCATGTAATGTGCAGGCTTCATTTGTAAGTTTCTTTTGTATTCAAAAAAATGTTATGGAAAATTAAATTTATCCAATTCAATAAAATTTATTAGTAAGTGTGTGGTTTTGGTTCTGTTGTGTCAACACCATCTTATGTTTGTGGAGTTTTGGAACATGCAATACCATTGTACTGCCTGCAGATATCACTGTCACAGCAGAAAGCTTTCTCACACTGACCTCTCTGGAAATACTGGTGTTGCACTAAATGGTGGTGATTAACCGATACAATAAAAATTGAATTAGATTTCAGGGTGAACACACCTCACCCAAATCTAAAGCTCTCTGCACGTTACATCTGCCCCAACTGCAGTGCAACATGGTTTTACCCAGTTGCTTTGTTTTTTTTTTTGTTGCTTTACTTAAAAATTAATCAGGGTGTTTGGGTCAGCTGGAAAAGCCTATAACGTATCCATTCATTGCTTGAATAAGAGCAATGCATTTGGTTTATAGTTTTATTTTTTTGTATTTGCAACTAGACTGATTCAATTGCACATTACATAGTGGAAAGCAGATTTGGGAGGGGTGGGTGGTCTGTGCTTAGAACAAATAATGGGTATGCAGCAAGAGTAACTTGGTAAAGAGTTAAGATCATGTGGACTTGGGCCAGCTGCAGATATCGTGACTGCTAAAAGCGCATGTTCAGTGACTACAAGAGTACCATATTGCTTTTACAGAGTTGGGTAGACATCCAACATGCAGCATTCTGAGGATGCCAATTGTGGGGTTTGATACATGTTTGCCTATATTTCTCTAACGTCCTAGAGGATGCTAGGGACTCCAAAAGGACCATGGGGAGAGACGGGCTCCGCAGGAGACATGGGCACTTTAAGAAAGAATTTAGTTCCTGGTTTGCACTGGCTCCTCCCTCTCTGCCCCTCCTCCAGACCTCAGTTTGATTCTGTGCCCAGAGGAGCTGGGTGCTTTTCAGTGAGCTCTCCTGAGTTTGCTGATAGAAAGTTTTTTGTTAGGTTTTTTATTTTCAGGGAGCTCTGCTGGCAACAGACTCCCTGCATCGTGGGACTGAGGGGAGAGAAGTAGCCCTACTCTCTGAAGCTAGGTCCTGCTTCTTAGGCTACTGGACACCATTAGCTCCAGAGGGATCGGTACGCAGGATCTCACCCTCGCCGTCCGTCCCAGAGCCACGCCACCGTCCCCCTCGCAGAGCCGGAAGACTGAAGCCGGGTGAGTATGAGAAGCAAGTAGACTTCACAGGCGGCAGAAGACTTCGTGATCTTCACTGGAGGTAACGCACAGCACTGCAGCTGTGCGCCATTGCTCCACACACCTACACATACTCCGGTCATTGTTAGGGCGCGGGGGGGGGGGGCCTGGGCAGCATTTGGGACCTCATTCTGTCAAATGAACACATATATACAGCTGGGCACTGTATATATGTAGGAGCCCCTGCCAAAGAAATAAAATTTAAGCGGGACAGAAGCCCGCCGCCGAGGGGGCGGGGCTTCTCCCTCAGCACTCACCAGCGCCATTTTTTCTCCACAGCACGCTGAGAGGAAGCTCCCCAGGCTCTCCCCTGATGATACACGATAGAAGAGGGTTGAAAAGAGAGGAGGGGCACATAATTAGGCGCAAAAAAGTATATAAACAGCAGCTACTGGGTTAACATTAAGTTACTGTGTTATTCCTGGGTTATATAGCGCTGGGGTGTGTGCTGGCATACTCTCTCTCTGTCTCTCCAAAGGGCCTCGTGGGGAAACTGTCTTCAGAAAGGACATTCCCTGTGTGTGTGGTGTGTCGGTACGCTTGTGTCGACATGTCTGATGTGGAAGGCTGTGGGAGAGGAGCGGGAGCAAATGAATGTGGTGTCTCCGCCGACGGCGCAGACACCTGATTGGATGGATATGTGGAAGGTTTTAAATGATAATGTAAATTCCTTGCATAAAAGATTAGACAAGGCTGATGCATTGGGACAGGCAGGGTCTCAACCCGTGCCTGATCCTATGTCGCAGGGACCGTCGGGGTCTCATAAGCGCCCACTATCCCAAATTGTTGACACAGATACCGACATGGATTCTGACTCCAGTGTCGATTACGATGATGCAAAGTTACAGCCAAAGTTGGCTAAATCACTCCGATATATGATTATAGCAATTAAGGAAGTTTTGCACATCACAGAGGAAACCCCTTTCCCTGACACAAGGGTTTATATGTATAAGGGAAGAAACCTGAGGTAACTTTTCCCCCCTCACACGAACTGAATGAGTTATGTGAAAAAGCTTGGGAATCTCCAGATAAAAAACTGCAGATTTCCAAACGGATTCTTATGGCGTATCCTTTCCCGCCAACGGACAGGTTACGATGGGAATCCTCCCCTAGGGTGGACAAAGCTTTAACACGCTTATCCAAAAAGGTAGCCCTGCCATCCCAGGATACGGCTACCCTCAAGGATGCTGCTGATCGCAAACAGGAGGGTACCCTGAAGTCCATTAATACACATTCAGGTACCTTGCTCAGACCGGCAATCGCGTCGACCTGGGTCTGTAGTGCAGTAGCGGCATGGACTGATACCTTATCAGAGGAGTTTGATACCCTAGATAGGGATACTGTTTTATTGACCCTGGGGCATATTAAAGACACTGTCCTATATATGAGAGATGCTCAAAGAGACATTAGTTTGCTGGGTTCTAGAATAAACGCTATGTCGATTTCTGCCAGAAGGGTCCTGTGGACTCGGCAATGGACAGGTGGTGCCGACTCTAAACGACATATGGAGGTTTTACCTTACAGGGGTGAGGAATTGTTCGGTGAAGGTCTCTCAGACCTGGTCTCCACAGCTACGGCTGGAAAGTCAAATTTTTTGCCTTATGTTCCCTCACAGCCTAAGATAGCACCGCATTATCAAATGCAGTCCTTTCGTTCACAAAGAAACAAGAAAGTCCGAGGTGCGTCCTTTCTTGCCAGAGGGAGGGGCAGAGGAAAGAAGCTGCACAATACAGCTAGTTCCCAGGAACAGAAGTCCTCCCAGGCCTCTGCAAAATCCACCACATGTTGCGCGGGCTCCACTGGTGGAGTCGGGTCAGTGGGGGCGCGTCTTCGGAATTTCAGCCACATGTGGGTTCACTCCCAGGTGGATCCTTGGGCAATAAAAATTGTGTCTCAGGGTTACAAGCTGGAATTCGAAGAGGTGCCTCCTTGCCGGTTTTTCAAATCGGCATTAACGTCTTCCCCCCCTAGAGAGGGAGATAGTGTTAAATGCAATACAAAAATTGTATCTCCAGCAGGTGGTGGTCAAGGTTCCCCTCCTTCAACAGGGAAGGGGTTATTATTCGACCATGTTTGTGGTTCCGAAACCGGACGGTTCGGTCAGACCCATATTGAATTTAAAATCTCTGAACCTATACTTGAAGAAGTTCAAGTTCAAGATGGAATCGCTAAGAGCGGTCATCGCCAGCCTGGAAGGGGGGGATTTTATGGTGTCACTGGACATAAAGGATGCGTACCTTCATGTCCCTATTTATCCACCTCATCAGGCGTACCTAAGATTTGCGGTACAGCACTGTCATTACCAATTTCAGACGTTGCCGTTTGGTCTCTCAACGGCTCCGAGGATTTTCACCAAGGTAATGGCGGAAATGATGGTGCTCCTGCGCAAGCAGGGTGTCACAATTATCCCGTACTTGGACGATCTCCTCATAAAAGCGAGATCAAGAGAGCAGTTGCTGAACAGCGTATCTCTTTCACTGAAAGTGTTACAACAACACGGCTGGATTCTCAATATCCCAAAGTCGCAGTTAGTTCCTACGACTCGTCTGCCTTTCTTGGGCATGATTCTGGACACGACCCAGAAAAGGGTTTATCTTCCGATAGAAAAAGCCCAGGAACTTATGACTCTGGTCAGGAACCTTTTGAAATCAAGACAGGTGTCCGTGCATCATTGCACTCGAGTCCTGGGAAAGATGGTGGCCTCATACGAGGCCATTCCCTTTGGCAGGTTCCATGCGAGGACTTTCCAATGGGATCTGTTGGACAAGTGGTCCGGATCACATCTACAGATGCATCGGTTGATCACCCTGTCCCCCAGGGTCAGGGTGTCGCTCCTGTAGTGGCTGCAGAGTGCTCACCTTCTCGAGGGCCGCAGATTCGGCATTCAGGATTGGATCCTGGTGACCACGGACGCAAGCCTCCGAGGTTGGGGAGCAGTCACACAGGGAAGAAATTTCCAGGGTCTTTGGTCAAGTCAAGAGACTTGTCTGCACATCAACATCCTGGAACTAAGGGCCATATACAACGCCCTACGTCAAGCGGAGGCCTTACTTCGCGACCAACCAGTTCTGATCCAGTCAGACAACATCACCGCAGTGGCTCATGTAAACCGCCAAGGCGGCACAAGGAGCAGAGCGGCAATGGCGGAAGCTACCAGGATTCTTCGCTGGGCGGAGAATTATGTAAGCGCACTGTCAGCAGTGTTCATTCCGGGAGTGGACAACTGGGAAGCAGACTTCCTCAGCAGACACGACCTACACCCGGGAGAGTGGGGACTTCATCCAGAAGTCTTCGCACAGATTGTGAGTCGGTGGGAACTGCCACAGATAGACATGATGGCATCCCGCCTCAACATAAAGCTACAGAGGTATTGCGCCAGGTCCAGAGACCCTCAGCGGGTAGTAGCGGTAGATGCCCTTGTGACACCGTGGGTGTTCCGGTCCGTCTATGTATTTCCTCCTCTTCCTCTCATACCCAAGGTGTTGAGAATAGTAAGAAGAAAAGGAGTGAGAACAATCCTCGTTGTTCCAGATTGGCCACGACGGACCTGGTATCCAGATCTGCAGGAAATGCTCACGGAAGATCCGTGGCCTCTTCCTCTAAGGCAGGACCTGTTGCAACGGGGACCCTGTCTGTTCCAAGACTTACCGCGGCTGCGTTTGACGGCATGGCGGTTGAACGTCGGATTCTAGCTGAAAAAGGTATTCCGGTTGAGGTTATCCCTAGGCTAAAAAAGGCTAGGAAGGAAGTAACCGCAAAACATTATCACCGTATATGGCGAAGATATGTTTCTTGGTGTGAGGCCAGGAATGCTCCTAGGGAAGAATTCCATCTGGGCCGTTTCCTTCACTTCCTACAAACTGGAGTGGATTTGGGCCTTAAATTAGGCTCCATTAAGGTCCAGATTTCGGCCCTATCCATTTTCTTTCAAAAAGAATTGGCTTCTCTCCCAGAAGTTCAGACTTTTGTTAAGGGAGTACTGCATATTCAGCCTCCGTTTGTGCCTCCGGTGGCGGCTTGGGACCTTAATGTGGTCATGGAATTCCTAAAGTCACACTGGTTTGAACCACTGAAAACGGTGGAGTTGAAATATCTCACTTGGAAGGTGGTCATGTTATTAGCCCTGGCTTCGGCTAGGCGAGTGTCGGAATTAGCGGCTTTATCACATAAAAGCCCCTATCTGGTTTTCCATATGGATAGAGCGGAATTGCGGACACGTCCTCAGTTCCTGACGAAAGTGGTTTCATCCTATCATATGAACCAACGTATTGTGGTGCCTGTGGCTACACGGGACTTAGAGGATTCCGAGTCCCTTGATGTGGTCAGGGCTTTGAAGATATATGTAGACAGGACGGCTAGAGTCCGAAAAACAGAAGCACTGTTTGTTCTGTATGCAGCCAACAAGCTTGGCGGCCCTGCTTCAAAGCAGACTCTTGCTCGCTGGATCTGTAACACGATTCGGCAAGCGCATTCTACGGCTGGTTTGCCGTTACCAAAATCGGTCAAGGCCCATTCCACTAGGAAAGTGGGCTCTTCTTGGGCGGCTGCCCGAGGGGTCTCGGCACTACAGCTGTGTCGAGCTGCTACTTGGTCGGGTACAAACACCTTTGCAAAATTCTATAAGTTTGATACCCTGGCTGAGGAGGACCTCATGTTTGCTCAATCGGTGCTGCAGAGTCATCCTCACTCTCCCGCCCGTTTGGGAGCTTTGGTATAATCCCCATGGTCCTTACGGAGTCCCCAGCATCCTCTAGGACGTTAGAGAAAATAAGATTTTACTTACCGGTAAATCTATTTCTCGTAGTCCGTAGAGGATGCTGGGCGCCCGTCCCAAGTGCGGACTTCTTCTGCAATACTTGTATATAGTTATTGCTTCAATAAGGGTTACGTTATTGTTGCATCGGGCGTGTCATACTGTTTACTGGATTGTTATCACAAGTTATACGGTGTGATTGGTGTGGCTGGTATGAATCTTGCCCTTGGATTAACAAAAATCCTTTCCTCGTACTGTCCATCTCCTCTGGGCACAGTTCTCTAACTGAGGTCTGGAGGAGGGGCAGAGAGGGAGGAGCCAGTGCACACCAGGAACTAAATTCTTTCTTAAAGTGCCCATGTCTCCTGCGGAGCCCGTCTCTCCCCATGGTCCTTACGGAGTCCCCAGCATCCTCTACGGACTACGAGAAATAGATTTACCGGTAAGTAAAATCTTATTTTACCTTATACAAACAGGTATAAATCCATTCCACGTGTGTGTGTGTGTGTGTGTGTGTGTGTGTGTGTGTATGTGTGTGTGTATATATATATATATATATATATATATATATATATAAACAGAAAGTTCAGCACTCACCAAAATAAGCTCACTTATCCTCACAACATCTAGGAATAAATGATGGGGGTTTAGTTAGTGAATTGGCCAATGCACGGAAGCCTGCACACCGCTCGCCAAGGTACCCCACCTTCATGCAGGAGTATCCTACACTATCAAAAAATCATAAAAATTGGCGAGCGGTATGCAGGCTTCCGTGCATTGGCCAATTCACTAACTAAACCCCCATCATTTATTCATTGATGTTGTGAGGATAAGTGAGCTTATTTTGGTGAGTGCTGAACTTTGTTTCTATATTTTTGAGTAGGTGGCCATGGGCTACATGCACCCCACCCTATTAGTGGCGAGTGCGGACACTGCACCCCACTTCTGGGGTGGCGAGTGCTGTGGTTTTCTATTTGTTTGTATGTATATATATATATATATTATATATAAACTTAACTGCTGTGTCTTTTTAAAACAATATTGGTCTTAGATGTCGACTTGCTCCCACCGAGTTGATGTAATGATCATAGGAGAAATGGAAAATGAAGTATGGTGCATTACCCTAATAGAATTTTTTAATTGAGTAACAATGTAAAATACAATTGATCGCTATGTGCACACCAGACATAAAGATAAGAAAGATATGTTGAAAAACAAAATGTACTAATACCGGAAATGCAGTATATATTCTGCATTATATAATGAGAGGATAGCTCCGGACCCTCTACTCGGACCTTGTTGCATGCGGCTGTCATGTTTCAAAGTATCCGCAATGAAATAGGTGGGCCCAAAGTCCTTAAGGATATGTGAATGTAAAGGAAAATAGGATTTTAATACCTACCGGTAAATCCTTTTCTCCTAGTCCGTAAAGGATGCTGGGGACTCCAAAAGACCATGGGGTATAGACGGTATCCGCAGGAGCTTGGGCACACTAAAAAGACTTTGACTGGGTGTGAACTGGCCCCTCCCCCAGGCCTCAGTTATAGGAACTGTGCCCAGGAGAGACGGACATTTCGAGGAAAGGATTTTTGTTAAACTAAGGGCGAGAAACATACCAGCCCACACCACAAACATACCATACAACCGGAGTAGCAGGAAACCAGATAACAGTATGAACTAACAACAGCAACAAGCTGAATATAACTGATACACAACCCACGTGTAACCAAAAATAACCAGTATCAATACAACTGCGAGGAACAGTCCGCGCTGGGATGGGCGCCCAGCATCCTCTACGGACTAGGAGAAAAGGATTTACCGGTAGGTATTAAAATCCTATTTTCTCTCACGTCCTAGAGGATGCTGGAGACTCCAAAAGGACCATGGGGTCTATACCAAGGCTCCAGAGCGGGCGGGAGTGTGCGGACGACTCTGCAGCACCGATTGAGCAAACATGAGGTCCTCATCAGCCAGGGTATCAAACTTGTAGAACTTAGCAAAAGTGTTTGAACCCGACCATGTAGCTGCTCTGCAAAGTTGAAGTGCCGAGACCCCTCGGAGAGCCGCCCAAGATGAGCCCACCTTCCTGGTAGAATGGGCCTTTACTGACTTCGGCAACGGTAGCCCAGCCGAAGAATGAGCATGCTGAATCGTATTACAAATCCAGCGTGTAATAGTTTGCTAAGAAGCAGGATTTCCAATCTTGTTGGAAGCATACAGGACAAACAGAGCCTCTGTCTTCCTAGTAAGAGCCGTTCTGGCGACATAAATTTTCAAAGCTCTTACAACATCAAGAGATTTTGGGACCGCCACAGCATCCGTAGCCACAGGTACCAAAAAAGGTTGGTTTATGTGAAACGAAGAAACCACCTTCGGCAGAAATTGTTGACGAGTCCTCAATTCTGCTCTATCCGAATGAAAGATCAAATATGGGCTCTTTTGAGACAAAGCCGCCAACTCGGACACTCGTCTGGCAGACGCCAGAGCCAAAAGCATGACCACTTTCCAAGTGAGAAACTTTAACTCAACCTTACGCAAAGGTTCAAACCAGTGAGACATAAGAAACTGCAACACCACTTCAAGATCCCACGGCGCCACGGGTGGCACAAATGGTGGATGGATATGCAGCACTCCCTTCACGAAAGTCTGAACCTCAGGCAGGACGGCCAATCCTTTTTGAAAGAAAATAGATAAAGCCGAAATCTGCACTTTGATGGAACCCAATTTCAGGCCTGCATCCACGCCTGCCTGCAAAAAATGGAGGAAACGACCCAAATGAAACTCCTCCGCTGGAGATGCTTTGGTTTCACACCACGACACATACTTTCTCCAAATACGGTGATAATGTTTTGCCGTAACCTCCTTCCTAGCTTTGAGGAGAGTGGGGATGACCTCCCCGGGAATACCTTTCCGAGCTAGGATTTGGCGCTCAACTTCCACGCCATCAAATGCAGCCACGGTAAGTCCGGTAACACGCAGGGCCCCTGGAGTAACAGGTCCTCTCTTAGAGGAAGCGGCCAAGGATCTTCTACAAGCAATTCCTGAAGATCCGGATACCAGGCCCTCCGTGGCCAATCTGGAACGACGAGTATTGCCTGAACCCTTGTTCGTCTTACGATCCTCAGCACCTTTGGAATGAGAGGAAGCGGAGGGAACACATACACCGACTGAAACACCCATGGAGTTACCAGGGTGTCCACTGCACTTGCTTGGGGGTCCCTTGACCTGGAACAATACCTCGGAAGCTTCTTGTTGAGGCGAGACGCCATCATGTCTATCAGAGAAATTCCCCAACGCCTTGTCACTTCTGCAAATACCTCTTGATGAAGAGCCCACTCTCCCGGATGGAGATTGTGTCTGCTGAGGAAGTCTGCTTCCCAGTTGTCCACGCCCGGCAGGAAGACTGCTGACAGAGCGCTCACATGCTGTTCCGCCCAGCGAAGGATTCTTGTGGCCTCTGCCATTGCCGCCCTGCTCCTTGTTCCGCCTTGGCGGTTTACGTACGCCACCGCTGTTATGTTGTCCGACTGGATCAGGACAGGGAGACCCTGAAGAAGGTTCTTCGCTTGCAGGAGGCCGTTGTAAATGGCTCTTAACTCGAGAACATTTATGTGGAGACAAGATTCCTGGCTTGACCACTTTCCCTTGCGTGACTGCGCCCCAGCCTCGGAGACTTGCATCTGTGGTCAACAGGACCCAGTTCTGGATTCCGAATCGGCGCCCCTCTAGAAGGTGAGAACCTTGCATCCACCACAGGAGAGAAATCCTGGCCCTGGAAGATAGACTTATTTTCCGGTGCATGTGCAGGTGAGACCCGGACCATTTGTTCAGCAGATCCCACTGAAACACCCGGGCATGAAAGCTGCCAAACGGAATGGCTTCGTAAGCCGCAACCATCTTCCCTAGCACCCGAGTGCATTGATGAATCGACACACTTGTCAGCCTCAGAAGCTCCCTGACCATGGTCTGGATTTCCAGAGCTTTGTCCTCTGGAAGAAACACTCTCTGTAGCTCCGTGTCTAGGATCATGCCCAGGAAGGGCAGCCGAGTGGACGGGATCAACATTTCTTTACAACTGTTCCTTGGACCTCGCCTTTATCAGGAGATCGTCCAAGTATGGGATAATTGTGACCCCTTGCTTGTGAAGAACCATAATTTCCGCCATTACCTTGGTGAAAACCCTCGGGGCCGTGGAAAGCCCAAACGGGCCTGAAATTGGTAATGACAATCCTGTACCGCAAACCTCAAGAAGGCCTGATGAGGAGGGTATATCGGGACGTGCAAGTAAGCATCCTTTATGTCGACTGACGCCATAAAATCCCCCCCTTCGAGGCTGGAGATCACAGCTCAAAGAGACTCCATCTTGAACTTGAAAATTTTCAAGTATGGATTGAGGGATTTCAGGTTCAGAATCGGTCTGACCGCGCCGTCCAGCTTCGGCACGACAAAGAGGCTTGAATAGAACCCTTCCCCCCGTTGGGACGGGGGAACCGGCACAACGACTCTGTTGACACAACTTTTGTATCGCAGCATTTACCACTTCTCTTTCGGGAAGAGAAACTTGCAAGGCCGACATGAAAAAGCGGCGGGGGGGCATCTCCTGAAACTCCAGTTTGTACCCTTTGGACACTATGTCTAAGACCCAAGGATCCAGGGCCGATAGAAACCAGACCTGACTGAAGAATCGGAGACGGCCCCCCACCAGTACAGACTCCCGCAGGGGAGCCCCAGCGTCATGCTGTAGATTTGGTAGAGGCATGGGAGGACTTTTGGTCCTGGGAGCCTGACACGGCGGGCAACTTCTTTCCCCTTCCTCTACCCTTTGAAGCGAGGAAGGACGAGCCCTTTCCTTTTTTGTATTTATTAGGCCGAAAGGACTGCATCTGATGATGGGGTGCCTTTTTCTGTTGTGTGGGAACATAAGTAAGAAAAGATGACTTACCCGCAGTAGCTTCCATATTCTTCTTGGAGTCGGCATCAGCATTCCATTGATGAATCCACAGCGCCCTCCTGGCCGAGACCGCCATGGCATTGGCTCTTGATCCCAAGAGGCCAACATCCCTCGCCGCATCCTTTAGGTAATATGCAGCGTCCTTGATATAAACAAGAGTCAAAAGAATGTTATCCTTATCAAGGGTATCCATATCATAAGCGAAATTATCAGCCCACTTAGCAATAGCACTACTCACCCAAACCGACGCCACAGCAGGTCTGAGCAATGCACCCGTATTAACGAAAATGGACTTCAATGTCGTCTCCAGCTTGCGATCCGCCGGATCCTTGAGAGCAGCCGTGTCAGGAGACGGAAGCGCCACCTTCTTGGACAGTCGTGATAGAGCCTTGTCCACATTGGGGGACGACTCCCATTTGTCCCTGTCGTCAGAGGGGAAAGGATACGCCATCAAAATTCTCTTGGGAATCTGCCATCTTTTGTCAGGCGACTCCCAAGCCTTTTCAAAAAGCGCGTTCATTTCATGAGAGGGGGGAAACTTCACCTTTGGCTTTTTCCCCTTAAATAAGCAAACCCTTGTGTCTGGAACAGCAGGTTCCTCCAGAGATATGTAAAACATCTTTGATAGCTACAATCATATACTGAATACTCCTAATGGATGTAACGAAGCCTCATTGAAATCGACATCGGAATCAGAGTCCGTGTCAGTATCTGTATCTGCCATCTGGGTAAAAGAACGCTTTTGTGACCCTGAGGTGGGCTGTACCTGAGACAAAGCCTCCTCCATGGATTTCCTCCATGTTTGTGTCTGCGAATCAGATTTATCCAGCCTCTTAGACAATAAAGACACATTTGCATTCAGTGTATCAGCCCACTTAGCAATAGCACTACTCACCCAAACCGACGCCACAGCAGGTCTGAGCAATGCACCCGTATTAACGAAAATGGACTTCAATGTCGTCTCCAGCTTGCGATCCGCCGGATCCTTGAGAGCAGCCGTGTCAGGAGACGGAAGCGCCACCTTCTTGGACAGTCGTGATAGAGCCTTGTCCACATTGGGGGACGACTCATATTTGTCCCTGTCGTCAGAGGGGAAAGGATACGCCATCAAAATTCTCTTGGGAATCTGCCATCTTTTGTCAGGCGACTCCCAAGCCTTTTCAAAAAGCGCGTTCATTTCATGAGAGGGGGGAAACTTCACCTTTGGCTTTTTCCCCTTAAATAAGCAAACCCTTGTGTCTGGAACAGCAGGTTCCTCCAGAGATATGTAAAACATCTTTGATAGCTACAATCATATACTGAATACTCCTAATGGATGTAACGAAGCCTCATTGAAATCGACATCGGAATCAGAGTCCGTGTCAGTATCTGTATCTGCCATCTGGGTAAAAGAACGCTTTTGTGACCCTGAGGTGGGCTGTACCTGAGACAAAGCCTCCTCCATGGATTTCCTCCATGTTTGTGTCTGCAAATCAGATTTATCCAGCCTCTTAGACAATAAAGACACATTTGCATTCAGTGTACTCAGCATAGTCACCCAATCAGCAGTCGGCTATGCCGACAGTCATACTCAAATCCCTCTCTGCGTCCCCAGTGTCAAAGTCAGAAAAATATCACGATGCACACTGCCATATTTGCACCTCATACAGGTCCGCGCTGCGCATGCGTGCGCTCTCCCGTGCGTGCGCATACTCGCTGTTGCGGGCACCCGCAGGCGCACGGTATGTGCATTTACGGTAGAGTTTATGTGTTCGTAGCGTGCGACTCAATCGTTACATATTTTAACCATATAATGTATTTTGTAGATCATGGTCCCTTTGATAGATTCTGAAAGTTTAGTTAATATAGCATGTTCATGGACGGAGAGATCCCTCTTTGTTTGATACGAAGGGTCAGACAGGGGTCAGACAGTGGTGTTTAGTATCCATCGGAAGAGTATTTAATTAGCAATATTCCAGTGTTGGTTTGAAGCGAATTAATCGCTCGTGCGAATAGTTATGGACATAAGAAGTTTATGTCCATTTACTATTATTTGCACTTACTTATCCATGCGGCGGGAAACCTAGTTTCCCACCCACCTGAGCAGTTGGAAGTAGACACAGCCCACCTGTATGAATCAACCTATGACCTTTTGTTATAATGCGAAGACTAATTCCTGTGTCCAATGAACAATGAGATTGTAGGGACCATTGAATTGTATTGTGCGTGGGGCATAAATAGACAAGCCGATCACATCCAGCTCACTCTTCAACGGTTCTCATTGCTGATAATCGGGAGCTGGATGTCCAGAGGCGCATGCGATCGTTCCCCTTTGTGCGTAAGTTTTCTCCGCAATCATATTGTCTTTCTTGTTATTGTGAGCCATATCTCTCTATCTCTCTCTATCTCTCTCTCTCCTCCTCTTTCTCTCTCGTATTCCCTTAAACGTAATAGTATTGTATTGTATGTCCTGTGTAGTTATCTGGTTAGTTAGTCTATGTTATATTGTAGTGTATGACTTGTACTGTATTATTCTTTTTGCAAGTATAACATTCATATAAGGCGTTAGACCCTAAGCCCGGTAGTTGTGTATTTCTTAGTGTTAAGTATTCTCAGAGCGTCGGTGACGCTCGAACAGCTTTTAAGTTAATAAGGTTACACTGTGTTGCATCTACACCCTATCACTACACAAAGGTTTTACTGCATATTACATTGTTTATGGTTTAGATATAAAGGTTTAACATTGTGAGCGTCTGCGCCGCTGGTGATCTCCTAGTGGTCCTGAGCGTCCGCTACGCTATAGCGAACCATTACGTTAGTCGGCAGCCAATAGCGTGCCTGCCTGTGATCTCTTGGCCGTGAGCGAACGTGACGCTCGAGCGTCTCGACCACGGCTTAGCGATTGTTACGCAACGTGCGTACCCTTACGGTACTCCATACGTCAATAGCGTACAGTGTTCTTAGACCTCTTAAAGGGTTTTAAATAAGATAAATATTTAGCTTTATCAATTGGCGGCTCGTCCTGTCCTTCACATATCTCTGCTAGGTAATTTCAGCAGACATTATCCATCAGCAAAGGGCGGGAGATCATATTCTTCGCAGTGCTGACGGGATAAGCGTCTGCTTCGCTTAGTAAAGGGTGCTGAGGGAATCCGGAACCGGAGGTAAGAACAACACGCTAGTGTCTTTTAAAACTGTTTATTTCTATCTTGCGTACGCACACACGCATATCTGCATTTCTTTTTCGTGTATTTTCATATATCACTCTCCTGTTTGCCATTTTATAATTGATAAACGTGCTAAAAGAGATTTGTCGCTATTTCATAGTTAAAGTGTAAAAGTAATATATTAAGGGATAAATTGTAAAGCGCACACGCAACTCTACCTAAAGGTATAAGGAGAGATTGGTGTGGTGCTCGGTAGATGATCGAGGATCATCTACATTGATAAACGTGTTAGTTGTGTTACGGTGGACATTGGCTTTGTGTACACGTGTCTCTAACAAAGGGCTGAGACTCGCGTAAGCAAAGGCCGACGCACGCAGCGTAAATTACGCAACGGAGCGTCTGGGTACGCCCACGTAACTCAAGTCACACGATAGTGTTGATTTTTAACAGGCGATAAATAGCGCAACAGGCGATAAATAGCGCAACAGGCGATAAATAGCGCAACAGGCGATAAATAGCGCAAATCTATTTTAATATCCGAAATTTAAATTAACAGATCCTTCTCCAAATTTACAACACATCTGGTCTAAAGAAAAATTTCTGCGCAGAAATAGAAATAGAAACAAAAGTGTACATGTGGTGAGTGAGTGTGTTATATACAATTTTGAGGTTGAACCACAAGAAAAGTATCGAGTTCTCGTGAAGGTACATACATGTAAGTGACGTGCATGGTGGCTAGGGAGGCATCCCTGGTTAAACATAAAATTTGAGCATTAGAGTGTAGCAGACCAGGAGGTCACACTGTAGCAGCAGACCAGGAGGTCTTATAACAAGACCAGGAGGTCCAGTTACAGCAGACTAAGAAGTCCGCTATAGAGACGAGTAGCACAACACCAGGAAGGGTTGGTGCGGAACCCATATAGGCCATTAAGCTCTGGCTGAAGGAATTCGCAGCCGTAATTTTCGATTCCACTGATCGCTCCGCACATAAGATTAGTTGCTTATGTGCTGAACGATTGTACCGCACGTAATTGTGTGCATTAGTAAACCTGACCGGTACCATTTGTGTACGAAGGTCATAAACGCTATTTGTACATTTTAACGTGATTTGTGAAATTTTTTATTTTAAGGGAAGTTCGCTGGTCACTCAGGAACTATCCAACAACCGATACTTGCTGGGGAACGCGCCCCAGTAAATAAAGGTTCACAGGGGCCCTAGGTTGGGTACAACAGCTCTGGATACAGTGATTGTGTTACTGGCCAACGTGGGCGAGAAGTGAGTGGAGTACTCGGTAAACTTCACCGCCAGCCTGCCCCGGACATCTTGGTTTTTGTAAGGGTTCGCTGAAGAAAAGCAACACCTGCAAGTTATGGGGGCCAGTTGTTCAGGTAGGGGGCGATCAACCTCGGTTCGGGTTGATTTAGTAAACCGACCAGTCGGGTCGGCAAGGTACGTAATGTGTGAAAAATACGGTTCACACACAGAGGTTTTATGTGATGAATGGGAGAGAATGACGGTACATGACGGGGAGAAATTCCCAAGAGTAGGTAGCTTCAGCCCAGAAGTGTTAATGAATTTAAGGAGAAGGATATGTCTCATTAAATCAACAAAGAGACGAATCCAACATTATGATTATTTGCAGCTATGGCAACAAGAGGGTGAAATACAGAGAGGATTGGCTCTGGCGGTGGGATCTAATCCTATCGAGAAACTGATAGCCACGGCACCGCCGCCGCCATACATTGCAGGAGAGAAATTGGTTGCGGAGAATGACACACTAAGGTGTGACAAACAAACACTTAGTAACTGTGTAAATGTTAAAGATAATGTTAACCAATTAACCAATGCAAGTATTAACCCGTGCAAGTTGTACCCTGTTTTGAACTTTCCCCAGGAGTGTGATCAAGAGGACGAATCAGCAACAATATCAGCGCTCTCTCTAGCAGCCACCATAGCAGAGACAACAGTAGGCACAGCTCCACCCCCGAGATTAGTAACAAAGGCCCCTAGTGGAGGGATAGGTGAGGTCGTATCAACGGGTAAGTACGGCACCATACACTATACTGAAACCATTTCACCACAGGCTGTAGAATCTACACAGAATGATGTTGTTAGAATTAATCCTGTTAGGGTAATAGCAGTGCCAAATGGGAAAACGGACACTTCAGGAGTCACTCCTGTTAGGAACATTGCCATGTACAGCCCGTTTTCCCGAATGGAATTAAGGACCATAGTGTCTGAATTCCCTGACCCCAGAAAAGACTTAGTTGCTAGCCAAAAATACATCAGAGACCTAGGAAACACTTTAGAGCCCAATAACAAAGATTGGCAGATATTGCTGAGGGCATGTTTACCCTCCAATGTCGACGCAGCTCAATTTTTAGCTGACTGTGGATTAGATCAGGATGTACCTCTTACAGATGTGTACAACAAAGATAATGTAAAAAGAATAAGTTTACAGTTAAAGGAGTATTTCCCAGCCGTAGTTAAATGGAACAAGATATTCTCCATTAAACAAAAGGAGTCAGAAACAGCTGCAGAATATTTTCACAGGGCATTATTAGAGATGGCAAAATACACAGGCATAGAGGACATTAAAACAAACATAAACCATGGAGAAGTAGCAGTATCTGTACTAATGGATGGTTTAAAAGAGGCATTAAAGACCAGGGTACAGACCACGCAATCATGTTGGCGAGGTCTGTCGGTGGCTACTTTGAGAGAGGCTGCTATTGATCACGACCGGAATATCACCAAACACAGGGAACAACAAGGTGATAAATTAATGGCCGTAAGTATACAGGCCCTGACCACAAGGCAGCCTTTGTATAATTCACCAAACCCTGTGGGTAAGTCAAATGTGGTTACTTGTTATTCTTGTCTTAAACAGGGACACATAGCACGAGACTGTAGAGTGAAAAATTCACAGAGATCATACCAACCCCCTAGACAACGACACGAGACACGACATTGGGAGCAGGGTCCGCAGAAACGGAGTTATGAGCCACATGCAGGGGAAACAAAAAGATACCCCCCGAACAGAGACTGGCAAGCCACTGGTAGTTCCCAATTAACTCCGTCACAAGTAGTTGCTGCCAGCGGGATTCAGGGAGGTCACCATACCCAATAGGGGTGTGGCCATACCTGTAATCTGCAGCCAGTAAAATTGATTGCAAGTCTTGGAAGTGAACCCGAAATTGCAATTGATGTAGCTGGTAAAACATTAAACTTTCTTGTAGATACGGGGGCGGCCAAATCAGTGATAAATTCGACAGTGGGCATGAGAACCACTGGTAAGACAATTCCAGCCATGGGAGTAACAGGAGTAGTCCAGCACTACCCTGTTAGCAAACCAGCCGAGATTACAATAGGGCCTTTACATACCAAGCATTCCTTTTTGCTGGCTGCATCGGCACCGACTAATCTCCTGGGAAGAGACTTATTGTGTAAAATGGGGTGCGTCATTTATTGTACTCCTGAAGGTGTATTCTTGGACATACCTGAGAATCACGCTCAGGAAGTGCGAGACATGTTAGACTCCCCATCAAAATTAATGTCACATACCATTATGACAAATAGGACTCCATCCCAAATAGAAGAAATGACATCCCAGATACCAGAGTCACTTTGGACTAAAGATGGACAGGACACTGGATTAATGGCAAACGTAGCTCCGGTAGTTGTACAAGTAAAAGATGGTAGGATAGCTTCAAAAATCCCACAGTACCCTCTGAAGCCAGAGGTGGAGTTAGGAGTTTATCCCGTAATAGAGCGCTTGCTACAACAGGGCATTCTGGTAAGAACATCCAGCACTGCCAATAGTCCCATCTTCCCTGTGAAAAAGAGTGGGGGGAGGGGTTACCGGCTAGTGCAGGATCTAAGGGGGATTAACAAAATAGTTGAGTCAGTTCCCCGTAGTACCAAATCCAGCTGTCATCCTTATGCAAATCCCTCCCACTGCGAAATTTTTCACTGTTATTGACCTCTGCTCCGCTTTCTTTTCGGTACCCCTGCACCCTGACAGCCAATATTTGTTTGCATTTACATACAGAGGAGTCCAATACACATGGACTCGATTACCACAAGGTTTCATAGACAGTCCAAGTATATTTTCTCAGGCTTTGCATGATTGTCTACAGTCTTTCCAACCAGGGAGTGGATCAGTATTGATACAGTACGTGGATGATTTACTACTGTGTTCAGATTCATTGGAAGCCTCTCTGAAGGATACGAAACAGCTCCTGTTTCATCTTTCAGACACAGGACACAAGGTTTCCAAAGACAAGTTACAATTATGCCAAACTAGAGTAAAATATTTGGGACACTGTCTAACACAAGGACTGAGACACCTGACCGCTGATAGAATTCAAGCAATTAGAGACATGACTCTGCCACAAACCCAGCAACAGATCAGAACGTTTTTAGGAATGTGTGGGTATTGCCGTAACTGGATCCCAGGATTTTCCATTCTAGCGTTACCTTTGCAGGAGATGGTCTCCTCAAACAAGCCTGATCGGATTTCGCATACAGACGAGTCCGAAATGGCATTTGAGAGACTTAAACAGTGCCTAACGCAGGCGCCAGCATTAGGTATGCCAGACTATGGGAAACCCTTTGAGCTGTACGGAACAGAAAGTGCTGGTTGCGCGGCAGGCGTCCTAACCCAAAAGCACGGTGATGCCAGCAGGCCAGTAGCATACTACAGCGCTCAGCTAGACACGGTAGCGCGATCCCTCCCCACATGCTTGCGAAGCGTTGCTGCGATAGCATTGCTAGTAACGAAAAGCGAAGATGTAGTGCTAGGTCACAACCTCACAATTCATACACCACATGCAGTGTCAGCCTTGCTAAATTCTGCCCAAACCAGGCACGTCTCATCAGCGCGGTTTACAAGATGGGAATTGGCACTAATGGCCCCCGTAAACATCACCATAAGGAGATGCAGTGCATTAAATCCTGCAACATATCTCCCAGGTGTGCCTGGACAGGCACAAAGGGTGGAGGATGAGAGTGGTGGGGAAGGAGGATTTAATACAAAGGAGGACACACATGATTGTATGGAATATTTGCCCCCAAATTTTACCGCAAGGCCCGACATCAGTGACAACCCACTGGAAGATGTAGAGCTCACGTTCTACACGGATGGTAGTTGTCATAGACAGTCAGACTCGGGAGACTTGTGTACTGGATACGCAGTCGTAGATGACCAAGGCACCATAGAAGCTGAACCGCTAGGCCCACCTCACTCAGCCCAGGTTGCTGAACTGGTCGCCCTAACCAGAGCATGTGAATTGGCTAAGGGCAAATCAGCCAATATCTACACCGATTCTAGATACGCCTTCGGGGTAGTCCATGATTTCGGAGCCCTATGGCGCCTCAGAAATTTCATGACGGCAGCTGGTACACCGGTAGCGCATGCAGCTCACATTAAAAGGCTTCTAACAGCGATACAGGAACCCGACAGAGTGGCTGTTATCAAGTGTAAAGCACACACATATAGCCAGGACCCAGTATCACTTGGTAACAGCCGAGCAGACGAAGCAGCTAAGTTAGCAGCTGGTACCCCCAGACAGACAGACACCACACAATTGATGGTATTTAATACCATCAACACACAGAAGTTGTGTGAAATGCAAAATTTGTGTTCCACACAGGAAAAGGCAGTCTGGAAGGCAAAGGGATATGGCCAGGAGTCCTCAGGACTCTGGACGGATGGACAAGGTAAACCAGTGGCCCCCAGAGCATATCTTCCATGTTTAGCTGAGGCAGCTCACGGGCTGACTCATCTGGGCAAGGAGGGAATGTGCAAGTTGGTAAGAGCATATTGGTGCGCCCCAGGATTTTCATCTCATGCAGGTAAGAGAGCAATGGCATGCCTTACCTGTTTGAGAAAGAACATCGGAAAGGCAATACCAACAGAACCATCTCATATCCCACCTGCAGGCGGCCCTTTCCAGGTAATACAGATTGACTTCATTCAATTACCCCCTTGTCGAAATTTGAAATATGTACTTGTTTGTATAGATGTTTTTTCAAATTGGGTCGAAGCATTTCCTGCGGCCACAAATACCGCTATGTTTACTGCTAAGAAAATTGTGCAGGAATTTGTATGTAGATATGGTATCCCTAGAATAATCGAAAGTGATAGGGGTACCCATTTTACCGGTGATGTCTTTCAAGGAATGTGTAAGTTGATGGGAATTGATAGCAAGCTGCACACTCCATACCGTCCACAGGCGAGTGCGAAGGTGGAAAGAGTGAACAGCACTATTAAAAATAAACTGAGCAAAGTTATGGCAGAGACAGGATTGACATGGCCAGAAGCTTTACCCATTGTACTGTACAGCATCAGAACCACTCCCAGGTCCCCTCTTAATCTGTCTCCCTTTGAAATTTAGTTTGGTCGACAACCGCATGTTATGATTGACCCTCAGGATGATTTGAAGTGTAACAATGAAGTGACTGTAAAGTACCTGGTTAACATGAGTAAACAGCTAAGGAATCAAAATGATAATTTGAAGTTGGTGATTCCTGATTTACCAGATAGTAATTGTCATGACATTGAACCTGGGGATTATGTAATGATACGGAATTTTCTACGCTCAGGTTGCCTTATTGACAGATGGGAAGGACCATACCAAGTCTTATTGACTAGCACTACAGCATTGAAGGTTGCCGAGAGAGAGACTTGGGTTAATTCGTCCCATTGTAAGAAGGTTGCTGATCCAGAGAGGTCCCGTGATAAGGAACAGACGGTAGAGGAAGTGGTATCACTGGAGTGTCTGTTCCAAGAGGACTGAGGCGGCACCTGAGCATTGAAGATCACAAGATCAAAAGCAGTTGTCGATTCCCTGTTCCCTTTTATTGTTTTTTCCCCACTTCCCATCCCCTCTCCCTCAATTATTTTTTCTTCCCCCCTTCTCATTCTTCTCCGTTTCCTCCTATAAGATGGACTTGCCCCAAGAGACTGTGATCCGGATTTTCCTGTTGACCATGATGTTGACCAGAGCAGTCTGTTCCGGCGAGAGTACCATGGAGGTCGAGAGAGGTTCTGGAATGGGTTCTGATGACAAAGATGGAGGCGTAGTTTTCCAAGAACAACTTAACCAACAAGTAAAGGCGAGTATCAGAAAACGATCCGATAGCATTGACAATAGAAGGAATTGTGAAGGATTGTTAGCTGAAGAAAACTGTATCTGTAGGCTTTGTGACAATGTAGTTGAGGATGGGTGCATTAAGAAATGCCAATCCAGTTTTAATATCCACATGGACCGGCATCCATTGAGTGACTATCACTCCTTAGTGGGTAGTGTGTTAAATCAAACAGATTGTTGGGTATGCTCTCAAGTACCTCAAGGTCATAGCAAATCAGGACTAGTACCATTTCCTTTAACGGTAGGGGAGGTACTTGAGCTAAAGGGTGGGAGACCGGTGGACAGGAGGTTTAATATCTCCAGTCCTCCTAGTTTGAAGCTCCACCAATATCATGTGGATAGATCCCTAATATGTTTTAACATTACCAATCCCCGAAAGCCGGGAAGTTGGGAAGTGTCATGGAGCAACCAAACCATGACCTTTTCATATAGGGCAGATAGAATGCCTACAGATACAGAGCTTATACGCCACATAGCCAGTAGAGAAAAATCTTTCCGAAATAGGTATACCCTAGGAAGTAGGATTACGAGAGTTGGAGAAGTATCACCAGGATACTGTGCACATATCGTACAAACTGATACGTGTACTAGACAGATGGGAGAATTAGGGGTAGGAGATTTCACATGGAGGATGTGTAATATGGTTATGTCCTACTCCGTCCCATATGTTCTCCCCGATGATGCATATTTCATATGCGGGAGGAAGGCGTATAAGTGGCTTGCCCCAAACTCTGAAGGATTGTGTTATATTGGAAAAGTACTGCCTGAAGTAATGACTGTATCACATGCCAAAATGAAAGATATACACCGTGTTGCCCAAGCTCCTTATACTCATACTCATTACGAGCACGTAGTTAAACGGCACCTGATAGAAAGAACAGAGCATCCGGCCTCTGACATGATCCATGAATCCACCGGGATTCAGTTTCTAATCGCGTTAGATTTCACTCGCACCGCCAGAGGAGTGTTGAAT
Source organism: Pseudophryne corroboree (assembly GCF_028390025.1). Classification (NCBI taxonomy): domain Eukaryota; kingdom Metazoa; phylum Chordata; class Amphibia; order Anura; family Myobatrachidae; genus Pseudophryne; species Pseudophryne corroboree. The sequence goes on from NC_086447.1 coordinate 509,874,122, forward strand.
TATAAATACATATCTGCGCTTGCAAATTTGTTAGATAATATCACTGAAATGTATGATGATACGTTTAGGTATACTGGAAGAGAACTTCAAGCTTATAAAACAGAACTGGTACAGCATAGAATGGTTCTCAATTATCTCACGGCAGTGACAGGCGGATATTGCGTCACACTGGCAACGCAGTACGGCGTGAAATGCTGCACATATATAACGAATAGTACTGAGGACCCGGTCGAGGTCATAGACCAAAAGATGGACGATATTCTCCAACTGAAGTGGGAATTTCGCAGGAGACACAATTTCACTCTTGCTGCTGTAGGTAATGAGCTGACTGGTTGGGTGTCATGGTTGAACCCGCGAAATTGGTTCTCTGGTTTAGGAGAATGGGCTCAAGGAGTCATAATGGATGTTGGGAAGTTTCTTCTATGTATCTTAGGTGTTGTCATATCCATTGGCTTGATATTTAGATGCGGTCAGGCTTTAATGAAGTGCAAACGTAGTACCAGGGTAATGAGTCTAAGGAGTGAGGAAATTGTAATTCCAATGGATTTGATTTATGACCCAACGGTAGAAACAATGATGTGATGAAAATGCGATTATACGGTCCGTTTCTTTCACCTGTTTTTCCGTTTTCTCCAAGGTAAAAAGACCCACTTGGACGAGGAATTTGATGATCCTGTATACAGACAACTGATGGATTAAAGAAGAAGTTTTGACAACCTAATACACAGATATTTGATGAACTATGCCATAGACCCCCAGTTTCCCTAGAAATTTTAAAATTACGCTAGCCCAACACTTTTGTAAGTCTATGGACATTGACAAAGCTTTTTGCTTGCACCTTTTGGGCAAAAGCACAAAGAAGACGGCATTCAACAGACACCGAACAAGACTTCAACCGACAAATGTTCATTAACCTGACATAGAATACCACTGCATTTACCATAAGTGTTCTTTTTCTTCATCTCTACAACCTTCAGGTAATGACACACATAGTCGATAGGGAATACAGGCACAGATATCAGCAATCACATATTCCCCCATTCATGTATCATCAACTAAAATGTGCTCCCCCATTTTGTTGCAACCAAAATCCGAAAAGAGCTCGGTAAAGTTTGACAGCCCATCCACAGACCCGTACCGCGGGATAAGAAGGAATTCAAATGTATACTTTGCAATACCTCGAAGCTTGATGTACAACATGTACGGCACAATGATACATGACCCCCCAAACATGGATTCATACACACATGCTTCTACTATCTCACTAGGTCATACCCTCTTCACACCTTCTCCTCTCTCCCCCCTTACCCAACCATGGAAATGTATTAACCCCTGACATATAGTTTTCTCGTTTTGAAATGTTTTAGGAAGTGGCAGTTATTGTTGACTGCCAAAGGGTGGACTGTCAAAGTCAGAAAAATATCACGATGCACACTGCCATATTTGCACCTCATACAGGTCCGCGCTGCGCATGCGTGCGCTCTCCCGTGCGTGCGCATACTCGCTGTTGCGGGCACCCGCAGGCGCACGGTATGTGCATTTACGGTAGAGTTTATGTGTTCGTAGCGTGCGACTCAATCGTTACATATTTTAACCATATAATGTATTTTGTAGATCATGGTCCCTTTGATAGATTCTGAAAGTTTAGTTAATATAGCATGTTCATGGACGGAGAGATCCCTCTTTGTTTGATACGAAGGGTCAGACAGGGGTCATACAGTGGTGTTTAGTATCCATCGGAAGAGTATTTAATTAGCAATATTCCGGTGTTGGTTTGAAGCGAATTAATCGCTCGTGCGAATAGTTATGGACATAAGAAGTTTATGTCCATTTACTATTATTTGCACTTATCCATGCGGCGGGAAACCTAGTTTCCCACCCACCTGAGCAGTTGGAAGTAGACACAGCCCACCTGTATGAATCAACCTATGACCTTTTGTTATAATGCGAAGACGAATTCCTGTGTCCAATGAACAATGAGATTGTAGGGACCATTGAATTGTATTGTGCGTGGGGCATAGACAAGCCGATCACATCCAGCTCACTCTTCAACGGTTCTCATTGCTGATAATCGGGAGCTGGATGTCCAGAGGCGCATGCGATCGTTCCCCTTTGTGCGTAAGTTTTCTCCGCAATCATATTGTCTTTCTTGTTATTGTGAGCCATATCTCTCTATCTCTCTCTCTCTCTATCTCTCTCCTCCTCTTTCTCTCTCGTATTCCCTTAAACGTAATAGTATTGTATTGTATGTCCTGTGTAGTTATCTGGTTAGTTAGTCTATGTTATATTGTAGTGTATGACTTGTACTGTATTATTCTTTTTGCAAGTATAACATTCATATAAGGCGTTAGACCCTAAGCCCGGTAGTTGTGTATTTCTTATAGTGTTAAGTATTCTCAGAGCGTCGGTGACGCTCGAACAGCTTTTAAGTTAATAAGGTTACACTGTGTTGCATCTACACCCTATCACTACACAAAGGTTTTACTGCATATTACATTGTTTATGGTTTAGATATAAAGGTTTAACATTGTGAGCGTCTGCGCCGCTGGTGATCTCCTCGTGGTCCTGAGCGTCCGCTACGCTATAGCGAACCATTACGTTAGTCGGCAGCCAATAGCGTGCCTGCCTGTGATCTCTTGGCCGTGAGCGAACGTGACGCTCGAGCGTCTCGACCACGGCTTAGCGATTGTTACGCAACGTGCGTACCCTTACGGTACTCCATACGTCAATAGCGTACAGTGTTCTTAGACCTCTTAAAGGGTTTTAAATAAGATAAATATTTAGCTTTATCACCAGTAACTTCCTCCGGGGAGGAACACTCAGCCTCAGACATGTCGACACGTAGTACCGACACACTCACACTCACACCGGCCAAAAACAAGGGCACAGACCCACAGGGAAGCCTGTAGAGAGAAACACAGAGGGAGTATGCCAGCTCACACCCCAGCGCCCATATACTAAAAGAGATAATATATGTGTCTAGCGCTGCCTAAATAGGATAAAAGCACCAAATTTTATGTGCCCCCCCTTCCCCCCCCCCCCCGTTTTGCCCCCTTGTTACTTGAGGGAGCTTGGAGGTCCGGGCCAGTGTCTCTGCAGCACTGTGGAGAGAGAGAAAATGGTGCTGGTGAGCAGTGTGCGACTAAGCCCCGCCCCTTCCCGGCGCGCTGTAGCCCGCTCAATTTGAAATTTATTATACTGGCGGGGGTATTCTATACGGTGCCCGGGCACCGTATAATCATTTTTGACAGTCCTCTGACCCCAGTAACTGCTGCCCAGGGCGCTCCTCCCCAGCGCCCTGCACCCTGTGAGTGCCGTTGGCGAAGTGTGTGTGGGAGTATGGAGCGCTACCGCTGCGCTGTACCGTTACTGAAGCCTTCTGCCGTCTGATGTCTTCGGTTCTTCTAATACTCACCCGGCTTCTTTCTTCTGGCTTCTGTGAGGGGGGTGACGGCACGGCTCCGGGAACAAGCAGCTAGGCGAACCAAGTGATCGAACCCTCTGGAGCTAATGGTGCCCAGTAGCCTAAGAAGCAGAGCCTTTAACTAAGAAGAAGTAGGTCTGACTTCTCTCTCCTCAGTACCACGATGCAGGGAGCCTGTAGCCAGCAGGTCTTCCTGAAAATAAAAAAACCTAAGAAAAGTCTTTCTAGGGAAACTCAGTAGAGCTCCCCTAGTGTGTGTCCAGTCACTCCTGGGCACAAAGTCTAACTGAGGTCTGGGGGAGGGGCATAGAGGGAGGGGCCAGTTCACACCCAGTCAAAGTCTTTTTAGTGTGCCCAAGCTCCTGCGGATCCCGTCTATACCCCATGGTCCTTTTGGAGTCCCCAGCATCTTCTATGACGTAAGAGAAATAAAGTTTGCAAACAAAAAGCTCCAAAGCATTTCAAATATTCTCCAACTTTTCTTCAGGACTGTGTGGAAGTAACTGAAAGTACTGTCTTCTCAGGCTATCTTTCTTTGGAACCAGATGGTCAATGCTGACACTTGTACCTTCAAGGAGGTTAGGCGGAGACCTTGGTCCATTCCAGCTTGAAGGAATGCTAAGACTTTTGAAACTCTGAAAGACCTTGGGTCATACTTTCTAATGGAACACCATTGAAAATAAGTATGCCATATTCGGTAATAGATGTGAGCTGAGGATGGTTTCCTTGCTTTAAGCATCATTTGAATTACCGCCTGTGAAAAACCCTTAACTTTTAAGATGGATGTTTCAAGTGCCACGCCATCAAAGACAGCCGATCCAGGTGTGCGTAGAGACAGGGACCCTGAGTCAGTAGATCTGATCGTTGAGGCAGAAGCAACTGAATATCCACGAATAGCCTCTGCAGATCTGTGTACCAATTTCGTCTGGGCCACGCCAGAGCTATTAATACGGCGCCACGTTCCTGCTTGAATTTTCTAATCACCCTGGGCAACAGAGCGATTGGTGGGAAGACATATGCCAGCTATAATTTCCATTTTACTGTCAGCACATTCACGAAGATTGCTTCGGGATCCCTTGTTCGTGACCCGTATACTGATACCTTGTTGTTCTGTCGTGAAGCCATAAGATCCAATTCCGGCAGTCCCCATTTGTTTACCAGAATCTGAAAGACTTCTGGGTGCAGAGCCCATTCGCCTGCCTGAATGTCCTGCCAGCTGAGGAAGTCTGCTTCCCAATTTAGTACTCCTGAGGGTAAATTTACTAAGATGGGAGTTCTATTTAAGATGGGATGTTGCACATAGCAACCAATCAGATTCCAGGTATTATCTTCTAGAAGGTACCTGAGGATGTAGGCCCCATTCCCCCGGATGGAGGTCGTGCCTGCTGAGGAAGTCTGCTTCCCAGTTGTCCACTCCCGGAATGAATATGGCTGAGATGGCCCCTGCATTGGCCTCTGCCCAGAGGAGGATTTTTGACACCTCTCGCATCGCCACTCTGCTTCTCATTCCCCCATATCAGTTTATGTACGCCACCGCCGTGGCATTGTCCGACTGAACCTGGATCGCCAGATCCTTCAGGAGATGAGAAACCTGCAGAAGAGCATTGTAAATTGCCCTGAGTTCCAGGATGTTTATGGGCAGAGCAGATTCCTGTCTTGACCATATCCCCTGGAACTGGGCCCCTTGGGTCACCGCCCCCCAACTCAGGAGGCTGGCATCCGTTGTCAGTAGAATTGGATATTGAAACTCCTGCCCTCTACCAGGTGAGGAACTTGTAGCCACCATAATAGAGAAATCCGGGCTTTCGGAGATAAGGTCACTTCCTGATGCTTGTGAAGGTGAGAACCCAACCATTTGTCCAGCAGATCCAGTTGAAATGGTCGGGCATGAAATCTGCTATATTGGATTGCCTTGTAAGCAGCCACCATCTTGCCCAGTAATCTGATGCAATGATGTATGGATACCTTGCGAGCACTGAGCGGACCATAGCCTTGATAGTCAAGGCCTTGTCCACCGGGAGCAACACCTTCTGAGATACAGTATCCAGTATCATTCCCAGGAACTGAAGACATTGGGTCGGTTCTAGGTGAGATTTCTGAAAATGTAGGATCCACCCATGATCCGTAAGTAGGTGAGTCGTCCGATCGATGCTGTGCTCCCTGGACTCAACCTTTATTAGGAGTGCGTCCAGGTTGGGGACTATGTTGACTCCCATCATGCGCAGTTGCAGCATCATCTCCGCCATAACCTTGGTGAAAACTCTCGGAGCTGTGGACAATCCAAAGGGTAAGGCCTGAAACTATAAATGGTCATTCAATATGGCGAACCTGAGGTAAGCCTGATGAGGAGGCCACATGGGAATGTGTAGGTAAGCATCCTTGACATCCAGACACCAGGAACTCCGCCTCCTCCAGAGCGGACACCACCGCCCGCAGGGATTCCATCTTGAATTTGAACACTCGCAGATACTGATTTAGAGACTTCAGGTCCAAGATGAGGCACACCGAACCGTTCAGTTTGGGAATGCCAAAAGACTGGAGTAAAAACCCGGAGGAGGTACAGGAACCACCACCCCTGTCTCCAAAAGTTTTTGAATAGCCTCTTGCAAGGTAACTTTTGCTGCGGATAAAGATGGTAAGCCCGACTTGAAAAACCTGTGGGGAGGGAGTGTTTGAAATTCCAGCCAGTATCCTTGGGAAATGAGGTCCCTCACCCAAGGATTCCGGCAGGACACTGCCCACACGTGGGTGAAGTGTTGAAGGCAAGCACCTACCTGAAAATCGCCTTGCCGCTGGGGCCAACCGTCATGCGGAAGGCTTAGCAGCAGGGGATCCGGTGGTCTGGTCCAGGGAGACAGTAGGTGCAGGTTTACGGGACTTACCACGAGATCCTCTGGAAGTGGTGGAGACCCCACGGCCCCTGCCTCTGAACCTTGCCACACAAAAGGACTGCAAGGAGGGTCCGGTGTAAGAATGTCTAGCAGGTTGCACAGCCAACGGCAAATAGGTAGACTTACCCGCCGTTGCTTGGGAGATCCATTTATTTAATTTGTCTCCACACAAGGCACCACCTGTAAAGGGAAGATTTTCTACACCCTTTTTGGAATCGGCGTCAGTCGACCACTGACGTATCCACAGAGCTCTATGTGCTGAAACAGCCATAGCAGTAGTGCGGCCATTTATCTTACACAACTCTTTAATAGCCTCGCTCATAAAATTTGCAGCATCCTGTATATGTTGCAGCAGAGTAATGACCTCATCCTGGGGCAGAGAGTCTAAACCGTCAATAACAGTATCAGACCACTTAACTACCTTCCTGGAAATCCACCCACAAACTATTGTACGACGTTGTGCAGCACCCGCTGCCGTATAAATTGCCTTGAGCATGGTCTCAATTTTACGGTCAGCCGCCTCTCTCAGGGATATAGCCCCTGGTAATGGTAGTACCAATTTCTTAGATAGTCTGGATACACATGTATCGACTGACGGACGGTTTTCCCATACCTTCCTGTCCTCAGTTGGGAGGAGAAAGGTAGTTAAAAACCTGGGTTCAACCAAGCCTCCCCCCTGGCTAGGGAGTTTAATTCCTTAGACACCGGAAAAGTTGCTGAGCACTTAGGTGTAACATTAAAGTATAACTCTGGTTCTGCCTCCTGATCCGGTATGTGGAGGAGCTCTCTTACAGCAAAAATGAGAGCCTCCACCCCAGGGGACAGCAATCTGTCCTCATCCACATCAGGCTGATCAGAATCAGACTGGAGCACTTGTGGCAGTGAGCGTTTATGTGAAAAGCCTAGAGGGAGCTGAGAAACCACCTTGGCATCTGCTGCTTTAGCCACACAATCAATAGAATGCTTTAACATCTTTCTCTCTCTTTTAGCTGCAGCTAATTCTGAATTATGCTTTTAAAGCTATCAAGCCAGTCAGGGGCCTGTGAGCTGGGTCCCTGTGGTGATAAGGAACATTGCTCACACATGAGTGACCCTGCTGAAGACGGGGTTGAATCACAAGCAGTACATATTACCATGTCAACAGACATCCTAGACAACTGTAAAACAGTGCAGCCCACTAGCCAAACACCTCCACACAGACCCCAGAGAGCCCTTGGAGTGACACTGAGGAGTGGACACCAGCACACAGAACACAGCAGTATAACATGTGTAACTAAATGTATGACCTGACAGTAGTGCAGCAGCGCTGCCACTGATGTGCTCCCCCCCTTACTATAACCCCGATACCAGTACAGAGTCCTGTAGCAGCGTGGGTCTCCGGAGAAGCAGCGTGCATGCAGCCTGATCTGCAGCAGCAGGAAATGGCGCCTTCCCGCCTCAGGTCCCGCTCCGGGAAGCCCCTCCCCCTGTAATGGCACACGGTCCTTGATCCAAATTTTTATACTGGCTATGTTATAAACAGCAGCATATATGCAGACAGTACACACAAAGCCTTTGTTGAGACCGTGACCATTGAGGGCTTAGCCAGTTTGTACGCGATGGGCACTGTTACAGAGTAACTCCATTATATCCATTTTAGGGATATATATTATTATACAAGGAATGAATTGATAATATTGGCTTCTGTAACCTGAAGCCTAATTAACATATCTACACTCTAGCTTTGGCCTACAGTGTTAAGTTAGCATTTGAATAACCAAGCTCACATGGCCTCATCACTGATACAGCTAGCCCACATGCTGTGAAAGACACACCCACAGGTTGAATATACCTGAACACTTGAAATCAGAGCCCACTCTCCCAAAACCACTGAGGCAGATGTACAGTAGCTGCACACAGCTACAAAGCTCTCAGAAGCATGGACCTTGATACGCCTGGGAAGCTTGGGAGTTATTCCCCTGGAAGGTTAAGTATCATACTCTCAATATCTCATAGATAAATTGCATAGAATAGTTAAATATGTGTTTGTGGTACAGTAGTTGTGAAACGATTGGCATAGAATAGTTGGTTTGGAAATAAAAATGGCTTGGGGTTGGTGGTGCTTGTGCAGTTATGTGATTGTTGTGTGTTTTTGTGATGGTACTCTGTGAAATCTGTAATGGTAGTTGGAGCATTAGACAATCTGTAGCATAGCATTACTGGTATACATTTGTGGATGGTAATTTATAACAGATTGTAGTGGTTTTATATAGTGCATCTTGCTGAAATATAGCATGTGCTTGTAGCAATGGCATGCTGATATTTGTGGTTACTTGGTGATCTGATATTGGAAGGCTGAAAAGTTAGCATAATGTAGGATGCATTTATTCCAAAGGTACAGACCGGGATTGGCATATAATTACAGGCTACATTATATAGCATAGCCAGCATACAATATGCTCTGGTTATTGAGATACTTTGTTGGCTTGGAATTGTAAAATCAGCACATATGCATTATGTTGAAGCTTGTACATTTTGGAATATAGTGGAGTCTTATGGCTTCTGCTATGTGACTATGGCCTAACAAAGAATGCCATGTGTTTGAATATCTGCGAACCAAAATTGGCTGCTGGCATTCCCTTTTGAACCATATGTTACAGACTTTGGAATCATGGAAGTTTTCCCAAAATGGAGTCTAGCTTCTGTCCCATGCGGTCTGTGGACAATGCAGCCACATGCTGCCCCTCCCCCCCCCCCCCCCACACACACACACACACACACACACACACACACACACACACACACACACACACACACACACACCAATCCCCTAAGATATTTCTCTAAGATATATATCTGTCCAATATATATCAATAAATCTAGGATTTAGCCGAGTGCTTTGAGAGATATCTCCCCAGTAATAAATATATATATACACATACAGTACAGTACATACATCTCTCACACTTATTTCATCCTGTTTCGTTTCCTATATAGTTTGAATCTGTGAAACTATTATATGGTAACTTGCATTGTATTTGACCAATACTGTTTAATGATAAAAGTGAATTCTATGAGTAGCAATTGTTTGTTGAAATACATCCTTATGATTTACATTCTATATGACTGGCGTGCATTCTTCTATGAACAGAATATTCCTAATGATTTAAAGATAGATGCAACCTCTGCGGGTTTGTTAATAAAAGGTACACAATTAGTGATGAATTATTATAAATCACTAAAGGGTTAAAATTATACATTTGCTTCAAAGATATGAAAAATAGTAATATAATACAAGCAATAGAATCAGACAGAGAAAAGGAGTGGAATAGAAAAGGAAAAAAGTATACCCCTTATCATTACCCCTTATCAGGCACCGCCGTTCTGGGCCCGTGACAGCCACGTGACTTGCTGCCAAACTGCACCGCAGACCCGCTAACCGGGCCCCCGATGTAACACTCACCACACCTTGTACTTCAGCATCTGTTATAGGGTGGCGGCTAGCTGCTGGAGTGGGTACACATACTAACGATGTGTGATCAGCACCTCAGGAGCTCAGTGTCCTGTCAGCTGGGATTACGAACCAATAACCCTCAGGCGGGTTGTTTGGTCCCCTCTCTAAGTCCCATGAACCAGGTAGCCTGGTTGCCAACCAGGGCTATCTGAAAATAATAAAATTAAAATAAAAGGAAACTCTCTGGAGCTCCAGTGAAAGGGACCCGGCTCCTGGGCACATTTTTCTAAACTGTCTGGTAGGGGGGGCGTAGAGGGGAGGAGCCAGCACACACATGTAACAGGTAAGTACTGTGGATGTGTTGTACAGGTGCCGGTTGACGTACCTGGATCCTTCACCTGGGTTCAGTTCCTGGACCGGATCTCACTGCTGGAACCCTAGGCAGTGGGACGAGGAACCCCAACCCCAGGGGACCCAACACAATAGTCACCACCCCTTAGGACAGTGACAGAATGATTTATTATTCATGAACAACTGGTCACCACTGGAGGATTAATTGATCAAAGGCAAATAGCATTTCACATGTAAAGAAAACAATGCACATAAAGAGATATGGGCCCTCATTCCGAGTTGATCGCTCGGTATTTTTCATCGCATCGCAGTGAAATTCCGCTTAGTACGCATGCGCAATATTCGCACTGCGACTGCGCCAAGTAATTTTACAATGGAGATAGTATTTTTACTCACGGCTTTTTCATCGCTCCGGCGATCGTAATGTGATTGACAGGAAATGGGTGTTACTGGGCGGAAACAGGCCGTTTTATGGGCGTGCGGGAAAAAACGCTACCGTTTCCGGAAAAAACGCAGGAGTGGCCGGGGAAACGGGGGAGTGTCTGGGCGAACGCTGGGTGTGTTTGTGACGTCAAACCAGGAACGACAAGCACTGAACTGATCGCACAGGCAGAGTAAGTCTGAAGCTACTCTGAAACTGCTAAGTAGTTAGTAATCGCAATATTGCGAATACATCGGTCGCAATTTTAAGAAGCTAAGATTCACTCCCAGTAGGCGGCGGCTTAGCGTGTGTAACTCTGCTAAAATCGCCTTGCGATCGATCAACTCGGAATGAGGGCCCTGGTACGGTAGCAAACCGTAAGACGATGTCACAGTGCACCATTAAACAAATCAGTATACCATATTTATAGGCAGTACTATAACTGGTTTTATGTAATGTCATCACAGGATCACACGGTGGCAGTATAACCCTAGTTGTTGCTATAACCTGATTTGCATAAACATACACTCAGTTATCATGAACCTTAAATAGCGAATGAGTCCCTTAAAGTCTCTTCTAAGCAAGAATACCCTACCAAATGAAGTCTCTTAAGGTAAGAGGGGAGCTAATAAAGCACAGTCAATAGCAGGATTTAACAGTTCAGGAAGGCTGATGGTCAGACAGCAAAGATGCAACATAAGGCCAGCAGTTCAGTGAAACATAGCATGCGGAGTCATAACAGTTCTCAGTCCATGAAGAAAGCATGCATAAGCTACTAACTTTAGCAAAAACAGTTTTAAGCAGAACAGAAAGATTGTGGTAATGAAGCAAAGCTGGCATTGCAGACTATAATGAATCCCTGTGACGCTGAATAACTACGGAGCAGGGATAGCAGTGTCACTCTCCCTCACTCAGCCTCTAACTTCCATAGCTATATTAGTCGCTGACAGCTAAGCCTGATTGCCTGTCTCAATGTGCTATCTACTAATTCAGGGGCAAGGTTCAATTCAAATATAGGCAGGGCAACAGTTTCAGATGGGTAACATTAATAAGTGAAAGTCTGGTGGTTCCTTTTAGTGCACAAGGGGTCCTTTCCTAACTCGCACACTTAGACTGTACAGGGTCTCTCTCTCTCTACAGGTATCTGGCAGCAATAACGGGTGGAGGGTAGGGGCACTGGCGATAACGGGTTACTGGTAGCGGGCAGGGGCACTGATCTTCTGAACTGGCACTGTGGTCACTGGGAAGGGGCTGTGTACCTGTGATCGGCGACTATCTCCCTTCAGCTGCAGTAAGGCTGGTGGTGGTGATCAGGTCCCGGCTCTCTGGGCTGCAGATGGCGGCTCTCCTCAGTATACAAACTGGTGACAGCAGTTGGGTCCCGGCTCTCTGGTTTCAGTACACCCCGCGGCCGGTATCAGGATCTCCTCCGCGCTGCATCTCCCCTGGTTTAGCCCTGCCCCTCAACGTGGCACTCGACAATCTTTAGCCGCAGCTCCTCTGTGCCGTTCACCTCCTTCAGGGAGCACTCCGCTGTCTCCCCACTTGGGACAATCACCCGGTCCTCCATCAGGTCACCCGGCGCGGCTCTCCTCAGCGGGACACTGTCGGTAACCCTGCCTTTAAGCTCTCCCGCTTTTAGCTCTGCCCCCCCCCCCCCTCCCCCCATGCAGGAGATCCAGCCAGTCGTGTGGCTCCTCTCTTCCTGCTTTTCGAGTGTGGCGATCACACTCCCCTGGGTCCTGGTGCCTGTCCCCTTTACTGGTTCCACTGACGTCACCCAGTGATCAGGAAGAAGGGTTGTTAACCCCTTATGCACTACTGAGCTGGCTAGTGGATGGGACTCCATAAGGGGACAATTAGGGGATATCACACAGGCTTTGTCCAGAGTGTCACACACATAAACACACTAAAGGTTTTTAAAGTGCCAGGTTCCAGTGGACCCAATCTATACCCATGGTACTAAAGTACAAGACCCCAGTATGCACTAGGACATAAAAGAAAACAGGGATAGAAAGACTGAAAAAATAAGATTTTAAACCTACTAGTAAATCTTTTTCTCCTAGTCCGTAGAGGATGCTGGGGACTCCGTAAGGACCATGGGGTATAGACGGGCTCCGCAGGAGACATGGGCACTATAAAGAACTTTAGATGGCTGTGCACTGGCTCCTCCCTCTATGCCCCTCCTCCAGGCCTCAGTTAGAGAAACTGTGCCCAGAGGAGACGGACAGTACGAGGAAAGGATTTTTGTTAATCTAAGGGCAAGATTCATACCAGCCCACACCATCCACACCGTATAACATGGAATATACGCAACCAGTTAATAGTATGAACAAAACAGTATCAACCCACGACTGATCTTAACTGTAACATAACCCTTATGTAAGCAATAACTATATACAAGCCTTGCAGAAATATGTCCGCACTGGGACGGGCGTCCAGCATCCTCTACGGACTAGAAGAAAAAGATTTACCGGTAGGTTTAAAATCTTATTTTCTCTTACGTCCTAGAGGATGCTGGGGACTCCGTAAGGACCATGGGGATTATACCAAAGCTCCAGACCGGGCGGGAGAGTGCGGATGACTCTGCAGCACTGATTGAGCAAACATGAGGTCCTCCTCAGCCAAGGTATCAAACTTGTAGAATTTAGCAAAAGTGTTTGAACCCGACCAAGTCGCCGCTCGGCAAAGCTGTAATGCCGAGACGCCTCGGGCAGCCGCCCAAGAAGAGCCCACCTTCCTAGTGGAATGGGCCTTTACCGAATTTGGTAACGGCAATCCAGCCGTAGAATGAGCCTGCTGAATCGTGTTACAGATCCAGCGAGCAATAGTCTGCTTAGAAGCAGGAGCGCCAACCTTGTTGGCTGCATACAGGACAAACAGTGCCTCTGTTTTCCTAACCCGAGCCGTCCTGGCTACATATATTTTTAAGGCCCTGACTACATCAAGGGACCTGGAATCCTCCAAGTCCTTTGTAGCCACAGGTACCACTATAGGTTGGTTCATATGAAACCACCTTAGGCAAAAATTGAGGACGAGTCCTTAATTCTGCTCAATCCATATGGAAAATCAGATAGGAGCTTTTGTGAGACAAAGCCGCCAATTCAGACACCCGCCTTGCAGATGCCAAGGCCAACAACATGACCACCTTCCAAGTGAGAAATTTAAATTCAACCGTTTGAAGAGGTTCAAAACAGTGAGATTTAAGGAACTGTAACACCACGTTAAGGTCCCAAGGTGCACTGTATGTGCAGCACTCCCTTTACAAAAGTCTGGACTTCTGGGAGAGAAGCCAATTCCTTCTGAAAGAAAATTGATAGGGCCGAAATCTGTACCTTAATGGAGCCTAATTTTAGGCCCATATCCACTCCTATCTGTAGAAAGTGGAGATAACGGCCCAGATGGAAAACTTCCGTAGGAGCATTCTTGGCTTCACACCAAGATACATACTTTCTCCAGATACGGTGATAATGTTTCGCCGTCACCTCCTTTCTAGCCTTCATCAGAGTAGGGATGACTTCTTCCGGAATGCCTTTCCCAGCTAGGATTCGGTGTTCAACCGCCATGCCGTCAAACGTAACCGTAGTAAGTCTTGGAACACGCAGGGCCCCTGTTGCAACAGGTCCTCCCTGAGAGGAAGAGGCCACGGATCTTCTGTGAGCATTTCCTGAAGATCGGAATACCAGGCCCTTCGAGGCCAATCTGGAACAATGAGTATTGTCTGCACTCTTTTCAGTCTTATGATTTTCAATATCTTTGAGATGAGTGGAAGAGGAGGGAACACATAGACCGACTGAAACACCCATGGTGTCACCAGGGCGTCCACAGCTACTGCCTGAGGGTCCCTTGACCTGGCACAATACCTCCGAAGCTTCTTGTTGAGGCGTGACGCCATCATGTCTATTTGAGGAAGTCCCCACTGACTTGTTATCTCTGCAAAAACTTCTTGATGAAGTCCCCACTCTCCTGGATGGAGATCGTGTGTGCTGAGGAAGTCTGCTTCCCAGTTGTCCACTCCCGGAATGAAGACTGCTGCCAAAGCGCTTATGTGATTTTCCGCCCAGCGCAGAATCCTGGTGGCCTCCGCCATTGCCACTCTGCTCTTTGTTCCGCCTTGGCGGTTTACATGAGCCACAGCTGTGACATTGTCTGATTGAATCAGAACCGGTAGGTCGCGAAGAAGATTCTCCGCTTGACGTAGGCCGTTGTATATGGCCCTCAATTCCAGTACGTTGATGTGTAGACAAGCCTCCTGACTTGACCATATCCCCTGAAAAATGTTTACTTGTGTGACTGCTCCCCATCCTCAGAGGCTCGCGTCCGTCGTTACCAGAACCCAGTCTTGAATGCCGAACCTGCGACCCTCTAGAAGGTGAGCACTCTGCAGCCACCATAGGAGAGACACCCTGGCCCTGGGGGACAGGCTTATTTTCTGATGAATTTGAAGATGGGACCCGGACCACTTGTCCAGGAGGTCCCACTGAAACGTCCTCGCATGAAACCTGCCGAAGGGGATGGCCTCGTAGGTCGCCACCATTTTTTCCCAGTACTTGAGTGCATTGATGGACTGACACTCTTTTCGGTTTTAACAGGTCTCTGACCATGTTCTGGAGTTCCTGGGCTTTTTCCATTGGGAGAAAAACCCTCTTTTGTTCCGTGTCCAGAATCATGCCTAAGAACGATAGCCGAGTTGTTGGAACCAACTGTGACTTTGGTAGATTCAGAATCCAGCCATGTTGCTGCAGCACTCTCAGGGAGAGCGCCACGCTTTTCAGCAACTGATCTCTCGATCTCGCCTTTATCAGGAGATCGTCCAAGTACGGGATAATTGTGACTCCCTGCCTGCCAGGAGCACCATCATTTCCGCCATTACCTTGGTGAAAATCCTCGGGGTCATGGAAAGCCCAAACGGCAACGTCTGAAACTGGTAATGACAGTCCTGTACAGCGAATCTCAGGTACGCCTGATGAGGGGGATATATGGGGACATGAAGGTATGCGTCCTTAATGTCCAGTGACACCATAAATTTCCCCCCCCCCCCCTCCAGGCTAGGGATAACTGCCCGGAGCGATTCCATCTTGGATTTGATCTTTTTCAAGTACGGGTTTAGGGATTTTAAATTTAGAATGGGTCTGACCGAGCCATCCGGTTTCGGGACCACAAATAGGGTTAAATAGTACCCCTTCCCCTGTTGAACTAGGGGAACCTCGACAATCACTTGTTGTTGACACAGTTTTCGAATTGCAGCTAAAACTATCTCCCTCTCTGGGGGAGAAGCCAGTAGAGCCAATTTGAAAAACCGGCGAGGAGGCATGTCTTCGAAGTCTAGCTTGTAGCCTTGTGATACAATTTCCATTGCCCAAGGATCCACGTCTGACAGAACCCAGACGTGGCTGAAGAGTCGAAGACGTGCCCCTACCGGCGCAGACTCCCTCAGTGGAGCCCCAGCGTCATGCGGTGGATTTAGTAGAAGCCTGGGAGGACTTCTGCTCCTGGGAACTAGCCGTAGCAGGCTGCTTTTTCCCTCTTCCCTTACCTCTGGCGAGGAAGGAAGAGCCCCGACCTCTTCTGGACTTATGCGACCGAAAGGACTGCATCTGATATTGCGGCGTTTTCTTTTGCTGTGGGGAAACATAAGGTAAAAAATAAGATTTTACTCACCGGTAAATCTATTTCTCATAGTCCGTAGTGGATGCTGGGAACTCCGTAAGGACCATGGGGAATAGCGGGCTACGCAGGAGACTGGGCACTCTAAAGAAAGATTTAGTACTATCTGGTGTGCACTGGCTCCTCCCTCTATGCCCCTCCTCCAGACCTCAGTTAAGGAAACTGTGCCCGGAAGAGCAGACATTATAAGGAAAGGATTTTGGAATCCCGGGTAAGACTCATACCAGCCACACCAATCACACCGTATAACTTGTGATACACTTATCCAGTCAACAGTATGAACAACAACAGGGCATCAACAATGGATGCCAACATAACATAACCCATTATTAAGCAATAACTATGTACACGTATTGCAGAAAGTCTGCACTAGGGACGGGCGCCCAGCATCCACTACGGACTATGAGAAATAGATTTACCGGTGAGTAAAATCTTATTTTCTCTAACGTCCTAGTGGATGCTGGGAACTCCATAAGGACCATGGGGATTATACCAAAGCTCCCAAACGGGTGGGAGAGTGCGGATGACTCTGCAGCACCGAATGGGCAAACTCAAGGTCCTCCTCAGCCAGGGTATCAAACTTGTAGAAAATTGCAAATGTGTTTGAACCCGACCAAGTAGCAGCTCGACAAAGCTGTAAAGCCGAGACCCCTCGGGCAGCCGCCCAAGAAGAGCCCACCTTCCTTGTGGAATGGGCTTTCACTGATTTTGGATGCGGCAATCCAGCCGCAGAATGAGCCTGCTGAATCGTGTTACAGATCCAGCGGGCAACGGTTTGCTTTGAAGCAGGAGCACCCAACTTGTTGGGGGCATAAAGGATAAACAGCGAGTCAGTTTTCCTGACTCCAGCCGTTCTGGCTACATAAATCTTCCAAGCCCTGACTACATCTAGTAACCTGGATTCCTCCAAGTCACGAGTAGCCGCAGGCACCACAATAGGTTGGTTCAAATGAAAAGATGACACCACCTTTGGCAGAAATTGGGGACAAGTCCGCAATTCTGCCCTGTCCATATGAAAAACCAGATAGGGGCTTTTACATGACAAAGCCGCCAATTCTGACACACGCCTAGCCGAAGCTAAGGCCAATAGCATGACCACCTTCCACGTGAGATACTTTAGCTCCACGGTCTTAAGTGGTTCAAACCAGTGGGATTTTAGGAAACCCAACACCACGTTGAGATCCCAAGGTGCCACTGGTGGCACAAAAGGGGGCTGAATATGCAGCACTCCCTTAACAAACGTCTGAACTTCAGGAAGAGACGCCAGTTCGTTTTGAAAGAAAATGGATAGGGCCGAAATCTGGACCTTTATGGATCCCAACTTTAAGCCCATAGTCACTCCAGACTGTAGAAAGTGCAGAAATCTGCCCAGTTGGAATTCCTCTGTAGGGGCCTTCCTGGCCTCACACCAAGCAACATATTTTCGCCATATGCGGTGATAATGCTTTGCTGTCACGTCCTTCCTAGCCTTTATCAGCGTAGGAATAACTTCCTCCGGAATGCCTTTTTCCGCTAGGATCCGGCGTTCAACCGCCATGCCGTCAAATGCAGCCGCGGTAAGTCTTGGAACAGGCAGGGCCCCTGTTGCAACAGGTCCTGTCTGAGAGGCAGAGGCCATGGGTTTTCTGTGAGCATTTCTTGCAGTTCCGGGTACCAAGGCCTTCTTGGCCAATCCAGAACAATGAGTATTGTTCTCACTCCTCTTCTTCTTACGATTCTCAGCACCTTGGGTATGAGAGGAAGAGGAGGAAACACATAGACCGACTGGAACACCCGTGGTGTTATCAGGGCATCCACAGCTATCGCCTGAGGGTCTCTTGACCTGGCGCAATACCGTTGTAGCTTTTTGTTGAGACGGGACGCCATCATGTCTACCTGTGGCAGTTCCCATCGATTTGTAATCTGAATGAAGACTTCGTGATGAAGTCCCCACTCTCCCGGGTGCAGGTCGTGCCTGCTGAGGAAGTCTGCTTCCCAGTTGTCCACCCCCGGAATGAACACTGCTGACAGTGCTTGCACGTGATTCTCCGCCCACCGAAGAATCCTGGTGGCTTCCGCCATCGCGACTCTGCTTCTTGTGCCGCCCTGGCGGTTTACATGAGCCACCGCGGTGATGTTGTCTGACTGAATCAGCACCGGTTGGTTGCGAAGCAGGGGCTCCGCTTGACTCAGGGCGTTGAATATGGCCCTTAGTTCCAGGATATTTATGTGCAGACAAGCCTCCTGACTTGACCACAACCCTTGGAAGTTTCTTCCCTGAGTGACTGCCCCCCACCCTCGGAGGCTCGCATCCGTGGTCACCAGGACCCAGTCCTGTATGCCGAACCTGCGGCCCTCGAGAAGGTGAGCACTCTGTAGCCACCACAGAAGAGACACCCTGGCCCTGGGGGACAGGGTGATCAGCCGCTGCATCTGAAGATGCGATCCGGACCATTTGTCCAACAGATCCCATTGAAAGATCCTCGCATGGAACCTGCCAAAGGGAATGGCTTCGTACGATGCCACCATCTTTCCCAGGACTCGCGTGCAGTGATGCACTGACACCTGTTTCGGTTTTAAGAGGTCTCTGACTAGAGTCACAAGCTCTTGAGCCTTCTCCGTCGGGAGAAACACCTTCTTCTGGTCTGTGTCCAGAATCATGCCCAGAAAGGGCAGTTGCGTCGTAGGAATCAGCTGCGACTTTGGGATATTCAGAATCCAGCCATGCTGTTGCAACACTTCCTGAGAGTGCGCTACGCTGATCTGCAACTGCTCCCTTGACCTCGCTTTTATGAGGAGATCGTCCAAGTATGGGATAACTGTGACTCCTTGCTTTCTCAGGATCACCATCATTTCTGCCATTACCTTGGTAAATATTCTCGATGCCGTGGAGAGCCCAAACGGCAACGTCTGGAATTGGTAATGACAGTCCTGTACCACAAATCTGAGGTACTCCTGATGAGGCGGATAAATGGGGACATGCAAGTAAGCATCCTTGATGTCCAGAGACACCATAAAATCCCCCTCTTCCAGGCTTGCAATGACCGCTCTGAGCGATTCCATTTTGAACTTGAATCTTTTCAGATAAATGTTCAGGGACTTTAAATTTAATATAGGTCTGAGCGAACCGTCCGGTTTCGGTACCACAAACATTGTGGAATAGTATCCCTTTCCCTGTTGAAGAAGGGGAACCTTTACCACCACCTGCTGGAGAAATAGCTTGTGAATTGCCGCTACCACTACTTCCCTTCCTATGAGGGAAGCTGGCAGGGCCGATTTTAGGTAACGTTGAGGGGGCATCACCTCGAATTCCAGCTTGGATCCCTGAGACACAATCTGTATAGCCCAGGGATTCACCTGTGAGCGAACCCACTGGTGGCTGAAATGTCGGAGACGCGCCCCCACCGCTCCTGGCTACACCCGTGGAGCCCCAGCGTCATGCGGTGGATTTAGTGGAAGCCGGGGAGGACTTCTGTTCCTGGGAACTAGCTGTAAGGTGCAGCTTTTTTCCTCTACCCCTGCCTCTAGCAAGAAAGGAAGCACCTCTGACCTTCTTGCTTCTTTGTGCGCGAAAGGACTGCATTTGGTAATACGGTGCTTTCTTAGGTTGTGAGGGAATATATGGCAAAAAGTTTGATTTCCCAGCAGTAGCTGTGGAAACCAGGTCCGAGAGACCGTCCCCAAACAATTCCTCACCCTTGTAAGGTAACACCTCCATGTGTTTTTTGGAGTCGGCATCACCTGTCCACTGCCGAGTCCACAGGACCCTCCTGGCAGAAATTGACATTGCATTAATTCTAGAGCCCAGTAGGCAAATGTCCCTCTGGGCATCCCTCGTATATAGGACAGTGGGGCAGATGTATTAACCTGGAGAAGGCATAAGGAAGTGATATACCAGTGATATGTGCAAGATGATAAAGGCACCAGCCAATCAGCTCCAATATGTAAATTAACAGTTAGGATCTGATTGGATGGTGGGTTTATCACCTTGCACATATCACTGGCTTATCACTTCCTTATGCCTTCTTCAGGTTAATACATCTGCCCCAGTGTCTTTTATATGCCCCAGGGTCAGCATAATGGTATCCCTGTCCAAGGTATCCATTTCTTCAGACAGCTTATCTGTCCACGCTGCTACAGCACTACACATCCACGCCGACGCAATTGCCGGCCTCAGTAGAGTCCCTGAATGTGTATAAACAGATTTCAGGATACTTTCCTGCTTTCTATCTGCAGGATCCTTTAGGGTGGCCGTATCCTGCGACGGCAGGGCCACCTTCTTAGATAAGCGTGTGAGAGCTTTATCTACCCTAGGGGAGGATTCCCAGCGCACCCTGTCCTCTGGCGGGAAAGGGTACGCCACAAGTAACCTTTTGGAAATCAGGACTTTCTTATCTGGGGAATCCCACGATCTTTCACATAACTCATTTAACTCATGTGAAGGGGGAAAAGTCACCTCTTGCTTTTTATCCCCATACATATAAACCCTCTTGTCAGGGACAGGGTTTACCTCTGATATGTGTAAAACATCCTTCATCGCTATAATCATGTAGCGTATAGCTTTTGTCATTTTCGGTTGCAATTTTGCATCATCGTCGTCGACACTGGAGTCAGAATCCGTGTCGACATCTGTGTCAACCATTTTGGATAGTGGACGCTTTTGAGACCCTGAGGGCCTCTGCGCTGTAGGATCAGGCATGGGTTGAGACCCTGACTGGCCCGAGGTATCAGCTTTATCCAACCTTTTATGTAAGGAGTTTACATTATCATTTAACACCTTCCACATATCCATCCAATCAGGTGTCTGCACCGTCGGCGGCGACACGTCAGTCAACTGCACTTGCTCTGCCTCCACATAGCCCTCTTCGTCAAACATGTCGACACACACGTGCCGACACACCACACACACAGGGGAAGCTCTAAATGAGGACAGGACCCCCACAAGGCCTTTTGGAGAGACAGAGAGAGAGTATGCCAGCACACACCCCAGCGCTATATAACCCAGGGATTACACAGTACTTTAGTGTTTACCCAGTAGCTGCTGTATTATGATTAATGCGCCTAAATTTATGTGCCCCCCCTCTCTTTTTCACCCTTCTACCGTGATTCTGCAGGGGAGAGCCTGGGGAGCTTCCTCTCAGCGGAGCTGTGGCAGGAAAATGGCGCTGGTGAGTGCTGAGGATGAAGACCCCGCCCCCTCCCCCTCAGCGGCGGGCTTCTGTCCCGCGATTTTCTGTAAAATAAATGGCGGGGGCTCATACATATAACAGTGTCCCACTGTCTATATGCAGTTTTCGCCAGGAGGTATCAATTGCTGCCCAGGGCGCCCCCCCCCCCCCCTACAGTGACCGGAGTGTGTGGGTTAGTGTGGGCGCAATGGCGCACAGCTGCAGTGCTGTGCGCTACCTCATGTGAAGACAGGAGTCTTCTGCCGCCGATTTCGATGTCTTCTCCGCTTCTGCCGGCTTCTGTCTTCTGGCTCTGCGAGGGGGACGGCGGCGCGGCTCCGGGAACGGACGACAAGGTCAGGTCCTGTGTTCGATCCCTCTGGAGCTAATGGTGTCCAGTAGCCTAAGAAGCGCAACCTAGCCGC
Source organism: Pseudophryne corroboree (assembly GCF_028390025.1). Classification (NCBI taxonomy): domain Eukaryota; kingdom Metazoa; phylum Chordata; class Amphibia; order Anura; family Myobatrachidae; genus Pseudophryne; species Pseudophryne corroboree. Next base: position 509,895,881 of record NC_086447.1, read on the forward strand.
AATTAGTAGGTTTGCTTCTCTCCCCTCAGTCCCACGTAGCAGAGAGTCTGTTGCCAGCAGAAGCTCTCTGAAAATAAAAAAACCTAACTAAAATACTTTTTTATTAGCAAGATCAGGAGAGCTCACTAAAAGCACCCAGCTCTGTCCGGGCACAGATTCTAACTGAGGTCTGGAGGAGGGGCATAGAGGGAGGAGCCAGTGCACACCAGATAGTACTAAATCTTTCTTTAGAGTGCCCAGTCTCCTGCGGAGCCCGCTATTCCCCATGGTCCTTACGGAGTTCCCAGCATCCACTAGGACGTTAGAGAAAAGTAGATTTGCCCTCGGTAGCTGTGGAAACCAGGTCCGCGAGACCTTCCCCAAATAAATCCTCACCCTTGTAAGGCAAAACTTCCATATGCTTCTTTGAGTCGGCATCACCCGTCCATTGGCGGGTCTACAGGGCTCGCCTAGCAGAAATCGCCATGGCGTTGGCTCTCGAACCTAGCAGACCAACGTCTCTCTGAGCGTCTCTCATATATAAGACTGCGTCTTTAATGTGACCTAAGGTCAATAAAATGCTATCCCAATCCAGGGTATCAATGTCCGCTGACAAGGTATCCGTCCAAGCCGCAACAGCGCTACAAACCCAAGCCGACGCTATTGCCGGTCTGAGCAAGGCCCCCGTATGTGTATAAATAGATTTTAAGGTAGTTTCCTGTCTGCGATCAGCAGGATCCTTGAGGGCGGCCGTGTCTGGAAACGGCAGCGCCTCCTTTTTGTACAAGCGCGTTAACGCCTTGTCCACCCTGGGTGAGGATTCCCACCGTAACCTGTCCTGCGCAGGAAAAGGATACGCCATAAGAATTCTTTTGGGAATCTGCAGTTTCTTGTCTGGAGTTTCCCAAGCCTTTTCAAATAACGCGTTCAGCTCATGAGATGGGGGAAAGGTTACTTCAGGTTTCTTTTCCTTAAACATGTGTACCCTCTTGTCATAGACAGAGGGGTCATCAGTGATATGTAAAACATCCTTTATTGCAATAATCATATAATGAATAATTTTGGCCACCCTTGGGTGTAACCTCGCATCATCGTAGTCGACACTGGAATCAGAATCCGTGTCGGTATCCGTGTCTGCTACTTGGGACAGGGGGACGTTTCTGAGACCCTGAAGGGCCCTGTGACACAGCCAAAGCCATGGATTGACTTCCTGTTCTATCCCTGGACTCTACTTTGTCCAACCTCTGATGTAATAAAGACACATTTGCATTTAAAACATTCAGCATATCCATCCAATCATGTGTCGGCGTTGCCGACGGAGACACCACAATCATCTGCTCCACATCCTCCTTAGATGAGCCTTCCGCTTCAGACATGCCGACACACGCGTACCGACACCCCCACACACTCAGGGATATATCTATATGGAGACAGTTCCCCAATAAGGCCCTTTGGAGAGACAGAGAGAGAGTATGCCAGCATACACCCAGCGCCAACTGACACTGGAAACCAATTTCCCAGACAAAACAGCGCTTTTATATAAATATATAAATATACACTCACTGCGCCAATAAAAAAGTGCCCCCCCCCCTCTTCTTTGCCCTCTGTCACTGTTTTCAGCAGGGGAGAGTCCGGGGAGCCAGCTTCTCTGCAGTGTGCTGTGGAGAAAATGGCGTTGGTTAGTGCTGGAGGATCAAGCTCCGCCCCCTCAGCGGCAGGCTTCGATCCCGCTCAAATTTTCTATACTGGCGGGGGATTATATAATATACTGTCTCCGCAGCCTCTATATATATTATTAGCCAGTCCCAAAAGGTTTATAATTGCTGCCCAGGGCGCCCTGCACCCTTCAGTGCCCGCTGTGTGTGTTGTGTGTGTGGGAGTAATGGCGCGCAGCGTTACCTCAGAGAAGATCTGAAGTCTTCAGCCGCCTTTGAAGTCTTCTTTCTTCTTATACTCACCCAGCTTCTATCTTCCGCCTCTGTGAGGAGGATGGCGGCGCGGCTCCGGGACGAACGGCGAGGGTGAGACCTGCGTTCCGACCCTCTGGAGCTAATGGTGTCCAGTAGCCTAAGAAGCATAGCCTAGCATTTAAGTAGGTCTGCTTCTCTCTCCTCAGTCCCACGATGCAGGGAGCTTGTTGCCAGCAGTGCTCCCTGAAAATAAAAAACCTAACAAAATTATTTTTCAGAGAAACTCAGGAGAGCTCCCCTGTAGTGCACCCAGTCTCCTCTGGGCACAGGATCTTACTGAGGTCTGGAGGAGGGGCATAGAGGGAGGAGATAGTGCACACCCATCTAAAGTTCTTTATAGTGCCCATGTCTCCTGCGGAGCCCGTCTATACCCCATGGTCCTTACGGAGTCCACAGCATCCTCTAGGACGTAAGAGAAAAAAGATTAGTTTAAAGTCAGACAGCAGCACTAGCAGACATCACAATGAGAAAAAAAGTATTACTGCATTAGCAAATTAACATATTCAATCTACACATACTCTAAGGTAGATATTATTAATGTATAACCTCACTACAGGAAGCAGGATACATGGCAATAACATATACAGACGCACATGCGAATAATACAGCAATATTAATATATTGTCATTCATTTGCAATAGGCACATATATTCAACTACACCATACCACATAGGTAGGAAGGAATTTTAGTGCTGTGTCATCTGCCTCTGGAGAGCGGGATACAGGGAGACTGGAACCCGGCTTCCTATTTGAAAAAAAAAAATGCTAAAAAAACGGCTATGAGTAAGAGACGCTTCAGTGAACACAGCCGCACAGCGACTGAGACATATGCACTGCAACTCAGACTTTGGAAGTGGATAAATACAGTTGATGGCGATAAACTCCCCCACTGCTGACATCCACCCCAGGGATTTATCCCCGGAACCTGTGATCCATGAAGTCTAACACAGGTGCACCCGAGGTGAGCGAGTGCATCAGCGGCTGTCCGATAGTCTCCAACCAGAGACAGAAAGGCTGCGTTACCTGTGTCTGCATCCGCAAGCGGACAAAGATGCTCTTACCTTTCTTCCCAGTCTCCGGCCACAGCATAAGATCGGCAGCATGGATCTGCTAGTTCATCCACCTGATGTCCGTCGAGACACCAGTGATTACACAACGGTAACTGTTGCTGCGACACCGGCCTTGTGCGCTTTGTAGCCGGGGACAGCTCTCCTGGCTGCAGCAGCTTCTCACTCCCCAGTTCCACCAGGGGTTAACACTGGGTAGTGCTGCTGGGGCTCCCTTCATGGAACCCAGAACATGAAACCCCTGACAATGAGCATAAACCCGATGGCAAATAGCATGAAACTGCTGGCAACAAGCATGGAACCCAGGGCATGAAACCATTTGCAACGAGCATGAGACCCCTGGCAACGAGCACGTAATTTAAAAATAATTAGAGGCCTTACTGTGGGCATAATCTGTATGGGACATTATTGTGTGTGGAGCATAAAATGGTGTCGGGCATAACTTTATGTAGCATAATGTGTAATGGGCATTACAGTGTATGGCATGTGTGGCATAACGTGTAATGGGCATTACAGTGTGTGGAATGGGCATTGCAGTGTGTGGCATAATGTGTAAGGGGCATAGCTATAAGGAGCAAAAATGACAAATAATGCAAAGGGCATGAATCAGTTTTTTTGTGTGACTGACGGACACTACTGTGCGGTGTAATGTGAATTTGTACTATTCTGTGGCCACGCCCCTTCCCCATAAAGCCACGTCCCTATTTTTACGTGCGCCTTCGATGCGCACTAGTTATTCCCTTTTTCCATACCGCCACTTCAAAATTTCTACTTTGACCACTGATTTAAATATTAATAGTACTTGTCTTCTGATCTAACTGAAATGAGCTACTGATATATCTTCACCACCAAACATTCTGTGTTCCTAATTAATATTATTCACCATTGGACCAAGTGCGTCCTCAGCTTGCACAATAGTTCTCATAACTGAACAATTTGAGTCTTCTAGAAAAGGTAACAACTACTGTTTATATGGAATTTATTGGTGCTTTTAACATATATGTATATTTTGTGTTGATTGGGCAGACTAATCTTTCTTTGATACGGCTTATTTTTAATAAAGGTGAAATAAAAATGTTTTCAGATTTACCATTTGAAAAAAAGAAACACTTTCTTTAGCCTTTGTTAATTCTGTCCTTTGAGCACACCCCTAACATTGGCAGCCAATGGCAAAAATTACTCAACAGATTGCCTTTTTTCCCCTCTTGTCTTGCATACCATTAGGTCCACCTCAAGAGACCCTTTAAATATATCCCCCTATGAGATACTGTATGGAAAACTACCTAATTAAATGCTGACAGACGTGTTTACTGCTCAGGATGTGACGGTGACTTGTTTGTTAAAAATTAATAATCAATTAAAGGAAGTACAAGCCTCTGTGATTGGCATGCAATTGAAGCTACTGTACCTTTCACATGCAACGCCATAAAAGCTGGAGATAAAATCATAAGATTATTCTTATGTTGTGGTTCCATGACAGAATTAGACCTGAAGGACCCTACAAGTTGCAGCTTACATTATTTATGGTCATGAAAGTCAAGGAGAGTCAACGTGTATATACAAACAACAAAACAAATTCAAGCGCTGATAAGATGAATTAAATGAGTAAAGTATATCACGTAATATAAGCAACAAACCAACTTGAATGCCTGTGAATGCAACCAAAATTACAGCTGCACTTGCGCAAGTTAAACAAAGTCAGTATGGTAGGCAGACTCATGGATTGTTTTACTAAAACGAATTAAACGAATGTTGTTGTTATTAAGCATTCAATATTAAAAAAAGGGCAACCGAATGCTCCAAATACAATAAAAAAAATCTAAACTTATTTGTATCACTAATGTAATGACAATGTTATTAAAACCACAATATAAACGTCCGTGAAATCAAAGTATATATATATACATGCATATACATACACACACACATATATACACTGCTCAAAAAAATAAAGGGCACACTTAAACAACACAATGTAACTCCAAGTCAATCACACTTCTGTGAAATCAAACTGTCCACTTAGGAAGCAACACTGATTGACAATCAATTTCACATGCTGTTGTGCAAATGGAATAGACAACAGGTGGGAATTATAGGCAATTAGCAAGACACCCCCAATAAAGGAGTTGTTCTGCAGGTGGTGACCACAGACCAGTTCTCAGCTCCTATGCTTTCTGGCTGATGTTTTGGTCACTTTTGAGAGCTGGCGGTGCTTTCACTCTAGTGGTAGCATGAGACGGAGTCTACAACCCACACAAGTGGCTCAGGTAGTGCAGCTCATCCAGGATGGCACATCAATGCGAGCTGTGGCAAGAAGGTTTGCTGTGTCTGTCAGCGTAGTGTCCAGAGCATGGAGGCGCTACCAGGAGACAGGCCAGTACATCAGGAGACGTGGAGGAGGCCGTAGGAGGGCAACAACCCAGCAGCAGGACCGCTACCTCTGCCTTTGTGCAAGGAGGAACAGGAGGAGCACTGCCAGAGCCCTGCAAAATGACCTCCAGCAAGCCACAAATGTGCATGTGTCTACTCAAACGATCAGAAACAGACTCCATGAGGGTGGTATGAGGGCCCGACGTCCACAGGTGGGGGTTGTGCTTACAGCCCAACACCGTGCAGGACGTTTGGCATTTGCCAGAGAACACCAAGATTGGCAAATTCGCCACTGGCGCCCTGTGCTCTTCACAGATGAAAGCAGGTTCTCACTGAGCACATGTGACAGAGTCTGGAGACGCCAAGGAGAACGTTCTGCTGCCTGCAACATCCTCCAGCATGACCAGTTTGGCAGTGGGTCAGTAATGGTGTGGGGTGGCATTTCTTTGGGGGGGCCGCACAGCCCTCCATGTGCTCGCCAGAGGTAGCCTGACTGCCATTAGGTACCGAGATGAGATCCTCAGACCCCTTGTGAGACAATATGCTGGTGCGTTGGCCCTGGGTTCCTCCTAATGCAAGACAATGCTAGACCTCATGTGGCTGGAGTGTGTCAGCAGTTCCTGCAAGACGAAGGCATTGATGCTATGGACTGGCCCGCCCGTTCCCCAGACCTGAATCCAATTGAGCACGTCTGGGACATCATGTCTCGCTCCATCCACCAACGCCACATTGCACCACAGACTGTCTAGGAGTTGGCGGATGCTTTAGTCCAGGTCTGGGAGGAGATCCCTCAGGAGACCATCCGCCACCTCATCAGGAGCATGCCCAGGCGTTGTAGGGAGGTCATACAGGCACATGGAGGCCACACACACTACTGAGCCTCATTTTGACTTGTTTTAAGGACACCACATCAAAGTTGGATCAGCCTGTAGTGTGTTTTTCCACTTTAATTTTGAGTGTGACTACAAATCCAGAACTCCATGGGTTAATAAATTTGATTTCCATTGATAATTTTTGTGTGATTTTGTTGTCAGCACATTCAACTATGTAAAGAACAAAGTATTCGTTCAGATCTAGGATGTGTTATATATATGTCCGCAATTAGGGCAGCACTCCTAGTAACAAATACAACAGCTCCGGTGCCCTCCTAGGTGCCCAAACAGGCCCACAGCATACTTCCAGGTACGGCGGCACTCGGATATAGAGACGTTTAAGGCAGAATAAACAACGTTTCGGAGAACTTTATTTCCACTCCGTCATCTTTTTACCTGATGACGGAGTGGAAATAAAGTTCTCCGAAACGTTGTATATTCTGCCTTAAATGTCTCTATATCCGAGTGCCACCGTACCTGGAAGTATATGTATATATATATATATATATATATATATATATATATATATATATATATACATACATATACATACATACGTATGTATGTATGTATGGGTTGGGTTTGGGTGGCCAGTGTTTGGGACCCCGCAGGTCACCATACTATACGGAATAGTCCGTAGTCGGTCACATAGTTACATCCCATATATATATATATATACATACATATATATATATATATATATATATATATATATATTCATATATACACACACACACACACATACACAGTGCGGAAAGTATTCACAATGCTTAACTTTTTCCACATTTTGTTATGTTACAGCCTTATTCCTAAATGGAATAAATTTATTTTTTCCCTTAAAATTCTACACACAATACCCCATGATGACAACGTGAAAAAATTTATTTTGAGATTTTTGCAAATTTATTAAAAACTAAGAAATCACATGTACATAAGTATTCACAGCCTTTGCTCAATACTTTGTTGATGCAGCTTTGGCAGCAATTACAGCTTCAAGTCTATTTAAATATGATGCCACAAGATTGGCACACCTATCTTTGGGCAGTTTTGGCCATTCCTCTGTGCAGCACCTCTCAAGCTCCATCAGGTTGGATGGGAAGCGTCGGTGCACAGCCATTTTCAGATCTCTCCAGAGATGTTCAATCGGATTCAAGTCTGGGCTCTGGCTGGGCCACTCAAGGACATTCACATAGTGGTCCTGAAGCTACTCCTTTGATATCTTGGCTGTGTACTTAGGGTCGTTGTCCTGCTAAAAGATGAACAGTCTCCCCAGTCTGAGCTCAAGAGCGCTCTGGAGCAGGTTTTAATCCAGGATGTCTCTGTACATTGCTGCATTCATCTTTCATTCTATCGTGACTAGTATCCCAGTTCCTGCCGCTGAAAATCATCCCCACAGCATGATGCTGCCACCACCATGCTTCACTGTAGGGATAGTATTGGCCTAGTGATTAGCGGTGCCTGGTTTCCTCCAAACATGACGCCTGGCATTCACGACAAAGAGTTCAGTCTTTGTCTCATCAGACCAGAGAAGTTTGTTTCTCATGGTCTAAGAGTACTTCAGGTGCATTTTGGCAAATTCCAGGCAGGCCCGCATGTGCCTTTTACTAAGGCGCAGCTTCTGTCTGGCCACTCTACCATACAGGCCTGATTAGTGGATTGCTGCAGAGATGGTTGTCCTTCTGGAAGGCTCTCCTCTCTCCACAGAGAAATGCTGTAGCTCTGACAGAGTCACCATTGGGTTCTTAATTACCTCCCTGACTAGAGCCCTTCTCCCCCGATCGCTCAGTTTAGACGACCGGCCAGTTCGGGTGGTTCAAAACTTCTTCCATTTACGGATGATGGAGGCCACTGTGCTCATTGGGATGTTCAAAGCAGCAGATATTTTTCTGTACCCTTCCCCAGATTTCTTCCTCAAGACAATCCTGTCTGAGGTCTACAGACAATTCCTTTGACTATATGCTTGGCTATATACTATATATATGGCTATGCTTGACTATATACAGGCCTGATTGGTAGATTGCTGCAGAGATGGTTGTCCTTCTGGAATGTTCTTCTCTCTTTAGAGGAATGCTGTAGCTCTGACAGAGTGAGCATCGGGTTCTTGGTCACCTCCCTGACTAGGGCCCTTCTACCCCGATCGCTGAGTTTAGACGACCGACCAGCTCTAGGAAGAGTCCTGATGGTTTCGAACTTCTTCCATTTACAGATGATGGAGGCCACTGTGCTCATTGGGGCCTTCAAATCAGCAGATATTTTTCTGTACCCTACCCCAGATTTGTGCCTCGAGACAATCCTGTCTCGGAGGTCTACAGAAAATTCCTTTGCCTTCCTGCTTGGTTTGTGCTCAGACATGTACTGTCAAGTGTGGGACCTTTATATAGACAGGTGTGTGCCTTTTCAAATCATGTCCAATCAACTGAATTTACCACAGGTGGACTCCAATTAAGCTGTAGGAACATCTTAAGGATGATCAATGGAAACAGGATGCACCTGAGCTCAATTTTGAGCTTCAGGCAAAGGCTGTGAATACTTATGTACATGTGATTTCTTAGTTTTTTATTTTTAAGAAATTTTCAAAAATCTAAAAAAAAAACACTTTTTCCACGTTGTCATTATGGGGTATTGTGTGTAGAATTTTGAGGGGGAAAAATTAATTTATTCCATTTTGGAATAAGGCTGTAACATAAAACTGTTGAAAAAGTGAAGCGCTGTGAATACTTTCTGGATTTTGTGTGTGTGTGTGTGTGTGTGTGTGTGTGTGTGTGTGTGTGTGTGTGTGTGTGTGTAGATAGATATAAATAAATAATATGAATTGCACCTGCTGATGAAAAAAAAACCTGTATTGAATTCCTTAGCGTGCAGATCGTTAAATAAACTTGTGAATTAATCATAAAGTACTTGTGCAAAAAGGATCCAAATGTGGAAAAAAAACAGCTCCAATAAGGGAATACGTACGATTTGCCAGCGGATAGGATGCTGGGCTTCAATATCCCGACAGCGGCATCCCACCCGCCAGAATGCCGGCAGCTGGGCGAGTGCCAAGAATCCCCTTGCGGGCTCAGTGGCTCGCCATAGGATCTGTTCCCACTCTATGTGTCCCATAAATGCTTGATTGGTTTATGTCAGACGAACGTGGTGGCCACACCATTCGTCTCAACTCTCCAAAATGCTCCTCAAACTAATTCTGGATAACTTGAGACCAATGACACAATGTATTATACTGCTGTAATAATCCTTAGCAGACCCAACCCATACCACGTGAACACCATTATGATAGATAGATCGATAGATAGAACACAATGCTGCTTCATACTGGGAAGCAGTGAAGAAGCAGCTGAGCAATGCAGTGATTGGAAATATAGAAAAGATGTATATGCTCAGGAACTAGGTTTGGATTCTGTGTGAACCCTGCTGAAAAATTCAGTGCAGGGTCCCAGATATGGTGGGTATACAGAATTTGAGAAGTTATGGTAAACTTACCGTCGATAACGCTCTTTCTCCGAAGTCCACAGTATGCATAGGATATACCTTGGGATATCAGGTAGCGACAGTGGAATGGCACCAACGGTCTAAGCTTTTCAGACTCTCAGGATGCAATGGGCCAGTTCCCTATCTCCCCACCTCCTGGCTCAGTAAGTCTATCAAAACTTCTTATTTCTCATTCAGGGACCACAGAGCTATGCACAGGATATACCTTGGGATGTCCCAAAGCAGAAACTAGTGGAGGTGGCGCTCCTGATTGGACAGGAGAATCCTTCGCCCGAAAGCAGCGTCTTGAGAGGCAAAGGTATCAAAGGCACAATGTCTAATGAATGCGTTAATAGATGACCATGTGGCTGCCGTACATATCTGCTCAGCTGAGGCACCACGGTGTGCTGCCCAAGAAGGACCCACCTTACGAGTAGAGTGGGCAGAGACATTAGCCGGGATAGGGAGATCCGCTTGAAAATATGATTCAGAGATAGTCATCCAAAGCCATCTCGCTGCCAACACTTGTACCTTTAAGGAAGTCACACGGAGACCTTTGTCCATTCCTGCCTGAAGGAAAGCTAGAACTCTTGAAACTCTGAAAGACCTAGGGACATCATTTCTGGCAGTGCACCATTGAATATAGGCATGCCATATCCAGTAATAAATGCGAGCCGAGGATGGTTTCCTTGCTTTAAGCATTGTTTTTATTACCTGTTGTGAAAACACTTGCTTTCAAGATGGATGTCTCAAGAGCCATGCCATCAAAGACAGTCGATCCAGGTGTTTGTAGAGACAAGGACCCTAGGACAGTAGATCTGAACGATGAGGCAGTAGAAACGGAGTATCCGCGGACAGCCTCTGCAGATCTGTGTACCAATGTCATCTGGGCCACGTCCGAGCTATTACTATCATGGCCCCCTTTTCATGCCGGCTGAGAAAGTCCGCTTCCCAATCTAGGACTCCCGGAATGAACCCTGCAGACACGGCTGGATGATGAATTTCTGCCCACCTTAACGTACTGCTACCTCCTTCATTGCCCTTCGACTGCGCTTTCCTCCTTGGTGACTGAGGTAAGCTACTGCCGTCGCATTGTCCGATCAAATCTGAATCGGCTTGCCATGAAGTATTTCTTTTGCCTGGGTGAGTGCCATGTATATGGCCCAAAGCCCCAGTATATTGATTGGCAGGCAACTTTCTTCTTTGGTCCACTGCCCCTGGAAGAAACACTGTTCTGTCACGGCTCCCCAACCCTGAAGACCGTCGTCTGTTGTCAGAACTTCCCAATCCGAAATCCAAAAGGGTCACCCTTTGTCCAGATGGGATGTCTGTAGCCACCACGCTAACGACCGCCGCACTTCCTGAGGAAGAATCATAGTCTGGGTTTTTAACGTCTGATGCAGTCCATTCCATTTGGAAAGAATCAGATGTTGAAGGGGCTTCGAATGGAATTGAGCATATTCCACCATATCGAATGTTGACATTATTGATCCCATCACTCGCATTGCTGCATGAATGAATACCCTCCGATTGTGTAGTAGCCCCTGAATCCTCATCTGTAATGTGGAAATTTTGTTCAGAGGTAAGATTCTCTGAAGACTAAAATCAAATACAGCCCCTAGATGCGTCATACGTTGTGACGGAACCAGGGATGACTTTGCCCAATTTATGAGCCAGCCGTGGCTTTGTAAGCAGGCTATAGTCAGTTGAAGACGGTACTGCAGAATTTCTTGGAACTGAGCCAGGATTATCAAGCTTCCATCACCACCATAACTTTGGTAAACACTCTCGGAGCTGTAGCCATTTCAAAAGGTAGAGCCTGAAACAAAATGTTGCCGGAGGATAGCAAACCTGAGATAGCACTGGTGAAAAGGTGCTATAGGTACATGCAGGTAAGCATCCTGGATATCCAGGGATACCATAAAAATTCCCCAGCTCCATAGCCAGAATAATGGAACGCAAGGTCTCAATATGAGGCACCCAAATGTAGTTGTTCAGAGTTTTGAGATTGAGAATGGGCCGATATGACCCATTTGGTTTCTGTACTAGAAACAGGTTGGAATAGAAACCTTGTCCCTGCTGTGCAGCAGGAACCGGTACTAACACTCCTGATTGTAAAAACTTTTTAACTGCCTCTTGAAGTGGCCTAGTTTTCGTTTCCACTGAAGATGGGCTGGTACAAAAAGCCTTTGCAGAGGGTATTTCTTGAAGACAAAAGCATAACCGGAGACACCAATTCATGCACCCAGGCATCTGTGGTGGACTGCTGCCAGATCTGTGCAAGTAGAAGTCGGCCTCCTACCCTGGGGTCCCCCCAGGTGGGGGCCCCTGCCATCAGTCTAATGGCTTATCCTCTGGTTTAGACGGTGGCCCTCTGGTTGCCCAATGCTTCTTAATCTTCCCAGACTTATCTGATTGGGACTGTTAGCCATAACACTTTCCTTTTGCTTTACCTTGGGTCCGAAAGGGCCGAAAATCCGGAAACCTGCGTTTAGATTTATACGTTGAAGGAAACTCACTTTCTTAGAGGCTGCTTCAGACTCCAAAATGTTGTATAATTCTATCTGAAACAGAATATTTCCAACAAATGGTACCTTTTTGGATTCTGAGTACGCCTTCCATGTACGCAGCCAAACTGTACCCATATCCAAGGCTACTTTTTCCATAATGACCGCTGCCTGCTTAATATGTGCAATATGGGATTTTTGTTTCCTAGTAGCTAATGAAAAATCATCTTCCAATGCATCAGCCCAGGCTGCCACTGCTTTCACCATCCATGCTGTGGCCATGGCCGGCCTCACAACTGCCCCTGACAGGGTAACACAATTTTAAGAAAACCATCTATTTTTCTGTCTGTTACATCATTTATTGATGTTGAAGGCAGAGGTAATGTAGATTTACGCTCCAGTCGAATCACATGTGTATCTACTTTGGGAGGAACCTCTCTTTTCAAACAGTCCCCAGCCGGAAGAGGATAATGAGAATTCCATTTCTTAGAAATTCTGAACTTCTTACTGGGTGTGACTCATGCCTCTTGCATGATTTCCGTCAGCTGTTGTGACTCTGCAAATTCTGTTCTGACCATTTTGGGACGTTTAAACACAGGTGCCTAAGATTTTAACAAAAGGTTCTGCTGCCTCCTCTAAAGACAGAATGGCTTTCATTGCATTAATTAGCTCAGGTACATCTACCGAGCTGAGATATTCATCATCTCTATATGGAGACCCAGAACGTGAGGAATCAGCTTCATCTTCAGAAGTGCCCTCTTCTGAAACATGTGTAGACTGTAAAGATGTTGTTTCATGTCTATGTGATTTCGGTTCTATAGGCCTGTCAGCCTGTTTTTTGTTGGAAAACTGCAGATTCCTGTACTGGATGTGTCATAACCTGGGGGAAATGTTGCATGTAAGGGTTAAATGGGTAACCTATTCCTGGTACAGGAGCTGGCATCATTCGGTCAGCTATATTGGATATTTGTGCAAAAGATGCCCAAGGAGGTTCTGTCTGAACCTGTCCCTGCCTTGGGTTATTAAGGAGGCTTTGATGAAAGCTATAACAATTTGCACGTAACCATTTTGTACAAGATCCTGAGAGGTTAACCCTGCTTTGCAGGACAGACATGATATTAATGTATGTGTTGCTATAGAGCAGAGCTGGCCAAACCGGTCCTCGAGATCTACCAACAGTTCATGTTTTCCAGGCCTCCTGGAGATCTGTAGAATTGTCAGTTAGAAATGAATGCAGCACATCTTAATTAGTAATGACTACACCTGTGCACCAGCTAGGTGGTCTGGAAAATGTGAACTGTTGGTAGATCTCAAGGACTGGTTTGGCCAGCCCTGCTATAGAGAGTGTATCCTCGTCACCCTTGCCTCTCTTAGACATGGCAACTTTATCACACACATGTACGGTGTAAACTACACAATTATGACAGTATTCAATTTATGTTTGTCAAAGTGAAATACAATCAGATTCCCCCCCTGCTTTGTACCAGCATTGAGGAGCAGATATAAGAGAAAAGCAAAACTGGCAGAAACATAGTATAAGTCAGCAGCCACACTAGCAATCAGTCACATGTTATACATTAGTATACATTAGCAATATGAGAACATATTCAACTACAGAATACATTTCAGGTATGTAGGAAAAATAGGATTTTAATTACCTACCGGTAAATTATTTTCTCGTAGGCCGTAGAGGATGCTGGGGTTTCATTGAGTACCATGGTGTATAGACGGGTCCACTAGGAGCCATGGGCACTTTAAGAGTTTAATAGTGTGGGCTGGGTCCTCCCTCTATGCCCCTTCAACCAGACTCAGTCTAGAAACTGTGCCCGAGGAGTCAGACATACTTCAAGAGAAGGAAATAAACAGATAGTGGTGAGATTCACACCAGCTCACACATAACAAAAGGAAAGCCAAGCTAACCAAACTGAAACGATTCAGCAACGACTGAACCAACAATACTTAATCAAGTAACAATGCAGGAAAACAAAGCATTGGGCGGGCGCCAAGCATCCTCTATGGACTACGAGAAAAGGATTTACCAGTAGGTAATTAAAATCCTATTTTCTCTTACGTCCTAGAGGATGCTGGTTTTCCATTTAGTACCATGGGGATGTACCAAAGCTCCCAGTACGGGAGGGAGAGTGATGAGGTTCCTGCAGAACAGATTGGCCTCTGAGGACTTAAAGTTTGGTCAAAGTATCGAACTTGTAGAACTTAGCAAACGGGCTCGACCCTGACCAAGTAGCTGCTCGGAAAAGCTGTAAAGCCGAGACACCCCGGGCAGCCGCCCAGGAAGAACCCACTTTACGAGTAGAGTGGGCCTGAACAGATTTTGGACATGGAAAGCCTGCGTCTGACTTTCTGTGACGAGAAGTTCTCTTCACATATATTTTCAAAGCCCTCACAACATCCAAGGACTTTGATGCAATTGAGGAGTCAGTAGCCACTGGCACCACAATAGGTTGGTTGACATGAACCTTTGGAAGAAATTGCAGACTCGTTCTGAGCTCAGCTCTATCTTCATGGAAAATCAAGTAGGGGCTCTTGCATGACAATGCCCCCAATTCTGACACGCATCTAGCAGATACCAATGCCAACAGTGTGACCGCCTTCCAAGTAAGAAACTTGGCGTCCACCTCCTGTAAAGGCTTGAACCAATCCGTTTGCAGGAACTGCAGCACCACATTAAGATCCCAAGGTGCTGTAGGAGGCAAAAAGGGTGGTTGGATGTGTAGAACCCCTTTCAAGAATGTCTGAACCTCAGGGAGAGCAGCCAATTGTTTCTGGAAGAAAGTAGACAAGGCCGAAATCTGGACTTTTATGGAGCCCAAGCGTAGGCCCACATCCACACCTGCTTGCAGAAAGAGGAAAAACCATCCTAGTTGAAACTCCACCGTAGGAAACTTCTTGGATTCACACCAAGACACATACTTTTTCTAAATCCAATGGAAATCTTTCGACGTTACTCCCTTCCTAGCATGGATCAGAGTAGGAATGACCTTGTTCGGAATGCCCTTCCAAGCTAAGATCTGGCGTTCAACCTCCATGCCATCAAACGTAGCCGTGGTACATCTTGATAGGTGAATGGCCCCTGTTACAGAAGGTCCTCGCGAAGAGGAAGCGGCCTCGGATCCTCCAGCAGTAATTCCAGAAGATCCGCGTACCAAGCCCTTCTTGGCCAGTCCGGAGCAATGAGGATCGCCTGAACTCTTATTCTTTTTATTAGTTTGAGAATCCTTGGGATGAGTGGAAGTGGAGGGAACACATACACTGACTGGAACACCCACGGAGTTACAAGAGCGTCCACCGCCACTGCTTGTGGGTCTCTCGACCTGGAACAGTACCTCCGAAGCTTCTTGTTGAGGCGGGAGGCCATCATGTCTATTTGAGGTACACCCCATCGACTTGTTACCTCTGCAAACACCTCCGGGTGGAGGCCCCATTTTCCTGGATGGAGATCGTGTCTGCTTAGGAAGTCCACTTCCCAGTTGTCTACTCCCGGAATGAAGATTGCTGACAGTGCCACCATGTGCTTTTCTGCCCAGAGGAGGATTCTTGTTACCTCTGACATCGCCGCTCTGCTCTTCGTTCCGCCCTTTCGGGTTTTTTAGGACACTGCCATTACATTGTCCGACTGAACGTGAATGGCCTGATCTTGCAGAAGATGTGCTGCTTGTAGGCGGCCGTTGTATACGGCCCTTAGTTCCAGAATGTTTATCGGAAGGATGGATTCCACATTTGACCACATTCCTTGGACTGCTCCCCAACCTCTGAGACTTGCATCCGTGGTTAGAAGGATCCAATTCTGAATCCCGAACCTGCGGCCCTCGAGAAGGTGAGAAGCTTGTAGCCACCAGGAGTGAAATTCTGGCTTTCAGCGACAGACATATCCGCTGGTGCATGTGAAGATGAGATCCCGACCACTTGTCCAGGAGATCCAGTTGGAAGGACCTTGCATGAAATCTTACCGTACTGTAGAGCCTCGTAGGAGGCTACCATCTTCCCCAGAAGGCGAATGCACTGATGAACCGATACCCGGGGTGGCTTCAGGACATCCCGGACCACTGATTGGATCACCAATGCTTTCTCCACTGGTAGAAAAACCCTCTGAACTTCCGTGTTGAGTATCTTCCCCAGGAAGGGCAGTCTCCTTGTCGGCTCCAAATGTGACTTTGGAAGGTTTAGGATCCACCCATGATCCTGGAGTAGTACAGTTGAGAGAGCAATACTCTGTAACAGTCTCTCCCTGGAAGATGCTTTTATCAGCAGATCGTCCAGATAGGGAATTATGTTCACTCCCTGCTTGCGGAGGAGTAGCATCATCTCTGCCATGACCTTGGTGAACATCCTCGATGCTGTGGAGAGGCCAAATGGCAGCGCCTGGAACTGATAGTGACAGTCCAGCAGCACAAATCTTATAAAAGCCTGGTGAGGCGGCCAGATCGGAATGTGAAGGTACGCATCCTTGATATCCAGGGATACCAGGAATTCCCCCTCCTCCAGACCTGAGATCACCGCTCTCAGAGAATCCATCTTGAATTTGAATTCCCTCAAGTAGGGGTTCAATGACTTTAGATTTAATATCGGCCTTACCAAACCGTCCGTTTTCGGTACCACAAACAGGCTTGAGTATTAACCCTTGTGTTTTTGGTGAGGTGGAACTGGAACAATGACATTTGTTTGAACCAATTTTTGAATGGCTTCCTGTAGGATAGCACTTTGTGTCAGCGAAGCTGGTAAGCCTGATTTGAAGAATCTGTGAGGTCGGAGCACTTGAAACCCCAGTTCTCCGGCAGGGTCCACAGGTTATGCACAGGATAACATTGGGATATGATGGAGCGACAGCGGATTGGCACCAAACGATCACAAGCTTTCAGGCCTCCCAGAATGCACCGGGCTCGTCCATATAATCCCGCCCACTGACTCAGTCAAATCAGTTTTTTGTTTGGTGCGGCAGGAGCCGGATCATGGTCACAGGACTGCTGTGTTTGGCAGCCCTAAGCTTTATTTGAGTTATTTTTATAGTCTTACTATGTTTTTGAGTGATCTTTCCTAACAGCGTCTTACACGCATATTGGAAAGAGTCGCTCCAACAACTCTCCGCCGGGTCGCAACAACGCTTACCCACGGTACAAGTGCTGTCTAGACGGTCATCTGTGTCGGATGTTACTAGCAGGTCCAGCAGACGTTACCAGGCTGTGGCCGGAGCACGGGGAGAAGGTAAGGCATCGGTTCCGCTTATAAGGGGAATACAGACACAGCCGCACTGTTTTGGGAGGAGACTACCAAACAGTAGCTGGCACGCCACCACCACGGGTGCTCTAGCGCTAGGCTTTAGGGATCATAAGGCGCCAGGATTAGTTTGAGGCTGCGATCCCTAGGGTTGATGTCAGCAGTGGGGAGTCAGACGCTCTCCTGGTCGCCCCTCCCCCCAGTTCATGACCAGTTACCGCGCGTCTCCCGTCATGAACTGATTGCTTCACTTCAGTCTCACACGCTACCACAAGGTGACTCGGTCGCAGCACAGACCGCTGCGTCTGTATACACTAAGGTTTACCGCTAAGAGACTGAGTCGCAGACATGAGCGTCTGCATACACTAGACGTTCACTGAGCGTCTGTGTCCATTAAAAATACCGGAGCGGCAGTGTATACTAGTAGCGTCTAGATCCACTCAGCGTTCGCTAACGTACTGATCGATCCTGGAAGTGGGGTAAGTCTCCCTGTATCAAACTCTACTGAGTACGGGTTATACAGCACTAAAATTCTATCTACCTTTGTAGTATGAATAGTTAACTTTAGTGCCTACTGCATATGAGTTTTATGTACAATACTTTGGTTTTATTCGCAATGCGTCTGAATACTTTAAATATCTGTGTAAGACAGAATTCAGTAATATGTACTCCTACATGCTTTGAGATGTGTTCGTAGTTGATAATCTGCTCATATGATGTATGTATATATATGTGTGTGTGTATAATATGTGACTGACTGCTAGTGTGATGCTGACTTAATAATCGATAATTGTCGGTTGATACTTCTGATCCTTAATGCAGGCGCATGGGAAGGGTCACACATATCACTTTAGAGAAAAGTGATTACAGTCACAAAAATTGTGTAATACACTGTGAAAGTGCTGAGTATTTATCATATCTAAGGGCAGCAAAACATTTATATGTGGTGTTTGGCAAAAACTGTATTATCCTCTATGATTAGTAACAGGATGGTTATGTGTAAATATGATTTGCTGTTTAGCATAATACATTTCCCGATTACATCAGGTATAGATGGACAATGCTGCACAGACCTTGTACAGTTTAGCTGAAATGTTAAATCTTACAATATTAACACATGCTGCTCACTGATTGTGGTATATCCCCAACAGCGTCTTCAATAAGACAAGCTGATGAACCGATTGTAAATAAATCATCGACTTTCACAGGCTACACATGAAATCATGAGATGATGAAAGCTCCATATACTCTACTTCAGTATACGAGGAACAGGTAAAAGATATCCGCTAAATAAATAAGCTGAATAAATGAGAGCAAAAATAGGCTAGCTGTCAATAGAGGCAGCAGAGCCTGGGGAAATAAGGCACTTCGGTTTAAACGTCCCAAAAGGTCTCTGCATGAGGGCAGAATTCAGGAAATGTTGGGTTATACCCAATAAAGTAGAAGCCCAGTAAATGGGATTCCAATATCTTTTTAGGGACTGTTTTAAATAGGGAAGTGCCTCCCAAAATAGATATGCATATTATTGATAATGCAAAAATCTATAGGGCCTCTGTCATCAAAAGAATAAGACCATATTGTCTTTGTTTGGGGCAGTGATGAGGCCAGCCAGGACTTTACCTTGTAGTCTACGGCTACACCACACTGGATAGGCCCAATTTCAATAGATTTTGGAAGCTAAGCAGTGTTCGGCCTGGTTAGTTCTTGGAGAGGGACCACCTTGAAATACCAGGTGCTGTAGGTACATTAGGCTGAGGTACTGGAAGCCAGGTTTCAGCGCCTGCAAGGGAGTAAGAATCCCATATAGCTCATATGGACACTAATGTTCTAGGGCATCAGCATAACAATCGCTGTTCAAGAACAGCTTGGTTCACGTACAGATGGGTCCTCGGTTATCTTGACTAGTTTTTGTGCCTAGGCACAACATGACATAGTATAAATCATTCATCTGTACATAGGAAGCTGATTCAGAATCTAAGAAGGTTCTGGAATTTTTTTGCCTTGGATTGAAGTTTCTGTTTTAACAGTTATTTCGGAGTCCAAGAAGGTCACGTTCCCTTCCACATATAATCCCAAGATGGGATCTGGTTCGGCCTTGTCGGTAATAAAGGAACATAACAGCCTTAATACAATAAGTTTGGTAAGGCAAAGAAGCAAAGGCAACCAGAGGCCATCAGTATGTTGGCGTAGGTCTCCTTCTGGCTGATTCCAGAAGGATAAGGGGCTGACTTCTTCAGTTGCACAGATTGATAGCAGTCTACAAATAGATGCCTGGGTGCAAGAAGCAGTATCTCTAAGGTTATATTTTCCCTTCTGGAACCATTCTTCTAAAAGGTAATTGGTTTCAGCCCGTCTTGGGTAGAGGCTTAGGCGAGGGTTTTGCATGAAGCAATTCAGAAAATGTTTTGTCAGGAATTGTCATTCCAGTAACCCCATGCACAATGGAGGGTTTATTCCCACCTGGGATAAAAACAATCCCTCGCCCCATTATCAATTTCAAAAACAGAGAAATTTGGGTAACACGGTTCACGTGGAGGCAACTCCATAGTTGGGTGAGGAGCCAATATAATACATGGTATTCCTGGATAAGTCAGGAATTTTACCTTCAGGCTCCTATAACACTGTCCATCAGTGTTATCTCAAGGTTTACCATCCTTCAGCAAAAATTCAGGTAGGCCTTACCCTTTGGGTTAGCCACAGCCCCAGAGTACCAAAATGATTATGGCAATTTGTCTCCGTCAGTAGAGGTTAAGAAAAATTGCCATCCTTGACCACCTTCCTATCCTGACACAAATACAGGAAAGGTTCTGTGTCATCTACAACATACAAATAACTTGTCTGCTGAGGCACAGGTGGTTTGTAAATGGGATCATCTCTGGTTCCGTAACATAACCCACGGTGGGGCTATACTGAATTCGAGTTTGCAGAAAGTAGTTACCTTGGAACAAGATATCCAAGGCAAAACTAGGAGTGGTTACAATGTCAAACAATATTGATTCATGCAGCAATGCGAATGATGGGTTTGATGGCGTTAACAATACACATGATGGAGTGGGCATAATTCCACTCAAGACTTTTCCAGTATCTCCTCCATCTAAGGCCGCATCACACTGAATATGTCCAATCTCAATGATGTTGGAAGTTAAGCAGTGTTGTACCTGGTTAAATTCTCCGAGCGCAAGACCATCTGTGAATACCAGGTGGTGTAGACGGGGCCAGATGGACAGTACACAAACAAGTACTGGTACTGGCAAAAAAAAAAAAAAAGTAAGAAGTAGCCTGGGGGCTACAGACATTCCATCTAGATGAGAGGATACCTTTTTCTTTTTGGTATCAGGTGGAGAAATCCTGACAACAAATACAAGTCTTCTCGACTATGGAGGTCATTTTTCCGGAAAAATTATGATTCTGGGGATTATGGACCACAGAAAAAAGGTGCCTGCTAATAAAACCATTAGCACTTCAGGCCATATACTGTGTCCTGATTCAGGCACGAGACATTCCTAAAGGAAGATCGGTCTAGATCCGCAAGGACGAGGAAAGGACAGTAGTGTACCTTAACTTTCAGACAGGAACACACAGATAAATAGCGAGGAAGGAGGTAAATCACATACTATAATGTGCAGAACTCCATCTCCCAGCCTTGTCCTCAGGGTTTGTTCCGAGAGTCCTAAACTAAAGAGCTGAGTTCTCAGTCGACACACCATTCAGGTAAATGAATGGGCTTTGCACCCTAAAGTAATTTTATACTCTGGTAGACAAATGGGCTTGGCCAGAGATAATTCTCATGAAGTCCCATCTGAACAACAAAAGCCATAATCGGGTCAGGAACAAAAGAGTGATCTTTGTGGATATCTTTTTAATGGGAATTTATTTCTCTTATGTGTTTCTCAAATCATCCTGTTACTCAGGATAGTGAGGAAAACACAATTAAGATGCCGGGATCCTAATAAGCCCCGGCTTGGCCCAGAAGGTGTTGGTACACAGATCCGCAGAAAATGTTGAATACCTTTTCTGTTAACTCTACGCCCAGACTTAGACAGGGTCCTTGATTATCACAAATATCTGGATCAACCGTTTTAATGGTGTGGCTTTTGAAATCTAAATACTGAGGTCCAGAGAATTCTCACAAAGGCTCAGAGCAAGGAAAAACTTCCTTAACTCACATTTATCACAAAATGTGACAAACTTATATGCACTGGTGCAATAAAAGAGGTATGGACCCGAAATCTTGCAGAGTTTCCAGGGTTTTTGCCATTCCTTCAAACAGGAATAGATAAAGGTTTAGCGGTGGCTTCCTTGGAAATACAAGTGTCAGCATTTGACTGTATGGTTCCGAAAAGAAAAATGCCAAATTGCAGAATGTGTGCACTTTTTTCCAGGGAATGCTGTGCATTCAACCTTCCCCTTTTCCTACTACAGGGTCAAGGAATCTAAATCTAGTCCTCAAAGCCTGTCAAGTTGCTCTGTTTAAACCACTAAGAGAAGTGGATTTTAAATGGTGGACAGCTAAAGTTCTCGTTAGGCTGACTATGGCATCAGCTAGAAGAGAGTCAGATTTAGGAGCACTTTCATGCTAATCTCCTTTTCTGATAATATCCAGATAAAGTAGTTCTCAGAACTGGGTCTGGGTATCTTCCTAAGGTTGATCTATATTCCACCTTAATGACGATAATATGGTCCCTGTTTTTCAGGAATCTGGATTTTCTGCGGGAGATGCGTCGCTGGACGTAGTCTGGCCATTAAATACCTACATGGATTGTACCAGTGCCATTAGAAAGACAAATTCTTTTTTTCATCCTCTACAGTTTCCACAAGAGGAGATGGCCTGTTACTAAACAGACGCTAGCAAGATGGCTTCAAATGACGATTTTAGAAGCATATTCTTAAGCTGATCTCCCTGTCCCGACTAATGTCTCTGCTTACTTTACATGTAAGAAAGGTCTTTCATGGGTAGCACAATATTGTGCTTGAGCAGAACAGATAGGTAAGATAGCCACATGGCTTCCAATAAACACATTCAATCAGACATTATGCCTGGGATATCTTTACCTCTCATGATGCTCAATTCGGGCGTAAGGTTCTCCTATTAATCAGGAGCGTCCCCACCACTAAAAATTGCTTTGGAAATACCAATGTTATCCTGTGGATAACCTGTGGACCCTGCCAGAGAAATATACGTTATGGTAAGAACTTACCGTTGATGACAGTATTTCTCCTAAGTCCACAGGAATCCCACCCTGACGCACCTGATTTGAGAATCTGTATACTCACTAAACTCTTCCTTCTTGCATGGAAGTGTGTGCATGTGGGTTTTTTTCGCCTGAATAGGGTTCTACATAATGCTCCTGCCTATATGCTTTGGAAACAACTGATTTGACTGAGTCAGTGGGCGGGATTATATGGACGAGCCCGGTGCATTCTGGGAGGCCTGAAAGCTTGTGATCGTTTGGTGCCAATCCGCTGCCGCTCCATCATATCCCAATGTTATCCTGTGGATACCTGTGGACTTAGGAGAAATACCGTTATCAACCGTAAGTTCTTATCATAACGTATATTTTGTACCCGTGGGTAATAATATCTTTTACCCAGGAATCTAGGCATGATGACGCCCAGACGTGACTGAAATTCTTTAGTCTCGCTCCCTCCTACCCGATCTCCAGGCTGAGAGGTCCACCGTCATGCTGAAGACTTTGAGGAAGCAGAACCTGGTTTCTGTTCCTGAGAACCTGTTGGTGCAGGTTTTCTGGATTTTCCCCGACCACCTCTAAAGAAAGTGGAAGGGGTTTTGGTTTTTCTAACTTTTGCGGTCCGAAAGAATTGCAGTGTAGACGTAGGATAAGATTTCCTAGGCGGTGGCGCTGCAGAGGGAAGAAAGGTCGACTTACCCGCAGTTGCCGTGGAGATCCATGCATCAAATGCGTCCCCAAAGAGAGCCTGATCTGTGTAGGGTAGGTTCTCCACACTTTTCTTGGATTCTGCATCTGCAGTCCATTGGCGGAGCCAGAGTCCTCTGCGTGCCCTTGCATTCAGCATGCCAAGGTCCTTCATAGCCTCCACCATGAAACCTGCAGAATCCTGTATGTGACGCAAAAACAATTCAATGTCCCTCCTATCCATAGTATCTAAGTCTTCTAGTAACATGCCTGACCACTTTACTATGGCTTTAGAAATCCACACACAAGAGGTGGCGTGGCTTGGCAAGCTATCCATGTAGATGCATGGAGTGAGTGTTCCTGCTATTAATATATTCAGTGCCCTATCTCACCCACTGGACTTGCCTTAGTGCTGCAGAGCTGGGGGACGGCCCCTCCGTCCTTGCAGGTAGCGGCCTGTTTACCACCCCTGAACCGGGGCCTCGATTTGGCCTCCCCCCCGGTCCGATCCCACCATTTGTGAAGAGGTGGCGCTGCCCAGTATGACGTTCCGGCCTCTGAGCCCCCTGCATACCTGCCCGCCGGGGAGTGCTGCTGGAGGTCTCCACCAGAGTTCCGTGACGGGTGCCTGTCCGCTCCACACCGAGCGGGTTGCTGCGTTCGTCTTGCCTGTGAAGAGTGGAGAGCGGAGAGATGCGGCGGCTCCTGCTTCCGGCTGCAAGAACGGAGGAGATCGCTGGTTCTGCCGCTGAATATCACAGGCGGCATCCGGGGGGTGAGTGCGGTACAGGGGATGCCTTGCTCCGAGTGTCTCCCCTCCCTTTCTTTCTCTCTTCCCCACTCTCTGGTTCTGAGCTGCCTCTGACATCAGGCTGCTTTCCTTTCCCTACCCTGGAAGCAGCACTAGCCTAACTCTTACCAGTTGAAGCTGCTGCACTGGGGCTGAATGCACTAAGCCCCTGAGTTGAAAAGGGCATCTTTTACATTAGATCTCAACACTTAGACCTGCTGTACTGGGAGCATTGAACCCCCCTGGGTTTACTGTGGTTACTGGCTGGCCCGTGGCCACAGCAGAAGACACACGCCCTCTAGCCCCTATACTGTTTAACACCTCTGTGTAGCGTTTCCCATATCCCCGTGGCACCCTGCTCTGGCACTTTCACCTCAAGTAGGACGCTTCTGGGACACATCACGAGGCAACCCCAGTGCCATCCATCATTTTGGATCCTCATCTTCTGGGACTCCGGGACGATCGCGTCCTACCCGTTTACCCTGTTCTGGTCCACCTTTGATGACGATCCCTCTGGGTCGCTTACCGGACTGTGGACTCGTGTTGCTTAACATTATTATTGTGTGTTCGCCCTAAGTACTCCATCTTGACCGCACTGCCATTTACCCAATAATGCTGCCCTGATCACCTTAGTTCCCAACCCAGAGCCTACTTCTAGATCAATGGGTAATCAGATATTACTCTTTTGCTACCTGTAACTACTAAATACAGAATAGATCTTATGGTATTATGAGCTGTATGGCACTGAAAGCAAAGCAAAAAGGACTCTCGGAAATTTCTCACCACTTCCTTCGACAAGAAAAGTGTCTCTCACCTCAATCTCCTAATAGCCCATTTCAGCCTCTTGTGATGGATCAATCAGCGTCACCTGCTACTAGGGGTGATATTCAGACCCTCCAGGCACTTATAATGGACCCCAAGGAATCTTTTACCACTGCCCTGCAGAAAGCTGTAGGTGAACTCAAAGCAGACATGACGCAACTTTCTTCCCGTACCACTTCTCTTGAAACCCAAGTGGAACGGGTCCAGGAGGTCCAAGAATACATTGGCAATGATATGAACTACTTCTATACTGAATTGGATCTCCTCAGGGACAAGAACGAAGATCTGGAAAATAGGGAATTGCGAAACAAGCTCCGTATCCACAACGTTCCAGAAGCGGTGGCCCCTGGTGAGCTAGAACCCTACCTCCTATGTTTATTTACTCACCTTCTCCCGTCTGAAGATGCCTCTGCTTTTCAAATTGAGAAGGCGCATAGAGCCCTTACACCCAAACCGAAGGACACTGATCCCCCCCAGGGATGTAATCCTTAAGTTGCTTTCCTTAAGGTCAAGAACCTGATCACTGTGGCCAGTATTCTGTTCGAAGGTTCAAAGCCCCAAATATTCCAGGATCTGGCCCTTGCCACTATAGCGAAACGCAGGGACCTGCGACCGGTGACTACTCTGCTTAGAGAAAAGCTTCTTCGCAAGCTGAACCTTAACTTATCCTCTGGTCTGCCACGCCAAGATGCTCACGGCCAGGACTCCCTGTCCTGAACATTCTCAATGCAGATCTATTTGACAGTTTTCTGTTATTTCTTACTATAGGTTGCACATTATGTTAAGTACCATTAATTGAAATCAAAGCTCTGTTACTGTAGGTACTAAGTTTATTCACATATTGTGTTTTGCATTGTTTATGTACCTTACATTGCTCAATCTTAGCTTTGCTTTATGTTGATATTTCCTCCGATTATAGTTAATTCCCATACTTTTCTACAACGAAACGCAATGTAGCATAATTGCTCTGTGTGGGAAATGTTGGCACATCGCCAAGCCTCAACACCCCCACTCTCAGGGATTATTGCATTTGGAGAGGTGTATTTGACTTTGAAACTCGGGTTTACCCCCGACTTCTGAATCCCAAACTCGAGCTCTCCCCTATTTCTAAGAGCTCATTTGGTGTAGCTGCCAGCCTTACTTTTGGCTGTTTCAACTACTTCCCTCCTACTTTTGCCTCACTTTAGTTTTTTAGCTGTGATTGTACTTTTGTAGCAGAGTCCATCCCCCCTTTTTTTTCTCTCTCTCTCTGCCCCATCTCCTGACCCTTGACCATGCCGTTTACATGCCTTACCATTAATGCTAAAGGCCTTAACACTCCACAGAAGCGCTCTCACTTGTTCCGTTCACTGAAACGCCTTCGGGGCGACTGTATTTTCCTTCAGGAAACCCACCTCAAATCAGGGAGTCATCCCTCTCTAGCCTCCAAACTTTACCCGAATGTATACTACTCTAATAACGCCTCTAAGCGGAATGGAGTGGCCATACTGCTCCGTTCTACTTTCCCTTTTGTACTTTCTGATTCCAAAAATGACCCCGAGGGTCGATTTCTTATTCTTAAGGGTAAATTGGGACATGAGGAGGTGACCCTAGCTAACATCTATGCCCCTAACTCAGGCCACTCCCAGTTTTTCAGTAAGTTTTTTCATGTCCTCTCAGAATTTAGAAGTGGTAAAACACTCTTAGGTGGGGATTTCAATACAGTCAAACTTCCCTCGTTAGACAAATCTGGTACCCATGATGACAGAACCCAGATCCCAGGCTCTGCAGCATCTACGTAAAAACATGGCCGAGGCTGGCCTCTTTGACATCTGGAGATCCCTCAACCCCTCAGTAAGGGATTATACTGTCTATTCTAACCCCCATGACACCTACTCCCGTATTGAGCTTTTTTTGGGCTGTGCTTCCCTCTCTCAAACTGCGATTCACTCCTCCATTTCTCCTAACTCGTGGTCTGACCACTCTATTCTCAAAGCTTCCTTTGGGCTCCTGGAGTCCACCTCGGGAACGCCCTCCTGGAGACTAAATGAAACCCTCCTGAAGCTTCCTCAGTTTCAGGATATGGTTAAAGATCGCTTGCAGGAATACTTTCATCTTAACTCGTCTGAGAATGTCCCTGTCCCACGGTTTGGGAGGCCGTGGCGCACAAGTCTGTGAATATTGGATATATAATTAAATTTGCCTCCCGCCATAAGAAGTCTCAGGCAGCTTTGATTACATCTCTTACCTCAACTATCACTTCTCTAGATCGAGAGCATAAGAAGACATTGTCCAAAAAGACTGTCTCAGCTCTCTCAAAAACGGGCAGAATTACAAGTGCTTCTTGCTGAACGTGTCGAGAGGAGTCTCAGATGGGCCAATCAAATGTTTTATGATAAAAATAATAAAAGCACACACCTTGCTAGCCCGTAGACTTAGATCTAAAGGGCTTCACAGGTCATCTCTGCGATCAGAGATCCCTCCGATGCTTTGCTTTATAAACACTAAAGACATTAATGATGTGTTTACTAACTACTATAACGCCTTATATAATTTGTCTGCCCCGTCTAACACTGAATCCCATGTTCGGGGCATTCAACAATATCTGGACTCTTGTGCGCTTCCCAGTATTTCTGACTTTACGGCCCGGACCTTGGGTGTAGACATCACGGAAGAGGTACCTGCCTTGGCCCTTAAGTCACAGAAACCGTCTAAGGCCCCAGGCCCTGACGGTCTTACTATGTCATACTATAAAGCGTTCGTGCAGCAACTTTCTCCTCAGTTGATCTGTTTGTTCAATTCCATCCTACATGGAGCCTCCTATCACCCCGACTCTACAACTTCTAGAATTATTGTCATTCCCAAACCTGGAAAAAATACCTATCTTTGCGCTAGCTATCGTCCCATCTCCCTGATCAACACAGATCTTAAACTTTTTGCCAAGATTCTGGCCACTAGGCTGAATGTAGTTTTACCCTCATTAATACACCCTGACCAAGTAGGCTTCATTCCCCAATGCCAAGCCTCAGATAAAACTAGACGTACCATAGACTTAATACATCACTCGACCACCCATAGGATTCCATCAGTGGTCTTGGCTCTGGACGCAGAAAAGGTGTTTGACCGCCTATTATGGCCTTTTATGTTTAACACGTTAGCCTCAGTAGGTATATCGGGAAAATTTCTGCACGCCGTAAGAGCTCTTTATTCACAGAACAAAAAATACTCAGAGAAGCGCTACCATTAAACAGCATTGATAAAATTTATTGTTAAAAGATATATAACTATCACAATTCTGTAAATAAATCAAGTATCCTGTTGTGTGGTTAACTCATATAATATGTATCAAACATTAGTAGCTAAAATAGTAACAATATAGAAGACACATTGTAGAAACTCCCTAGGAGAAATGTGACCACCTGTATTCCAATTGGAAACGCAGCATTTGTAATTAACTGATGTTTCTTCTATTAAGCTCCATGCATGGGCTGATTAATCATATAAATTCATTCGAGGTTTCCTTAAGAGTCCATCCACATTTTAACGATATGAATGTGATATGAAATGTCCACCATTTAGTGAAAAGCTTAAGTGCTCACAGTTTTATCCAAATGAATGAAAAGAGGCTTTTGCTGGGTAGCTTAAATGGACATGCTTCCATACAAATTGCAGTGACTTTTTAAGCTGAAGCCGCTATTAGTACAGTCTCGTGCATATAGCTTACCCAGGCCTTTCAACGGTGGAGGAATTAATCACTGTCTCCTTCCTGGTAGTGGGCGCCGGCTGCCCACGCTGCTGTATGTCGACACCGAAATGGCTGTCAATAGCACCAGGTGGAGATCGGACTCACAGGACAGTGTCGGAGCGCGGCTCTTTGTACCAAAAGCCGTGCGCTTGTAGTTCCGTTACGGGAGCCGCTGGACACACTCCTTGTGTGTGGGGTATTTGATGATCCCAGGATACCGGACAAACCGTCGGGCGGATGCTTGACGCGTTTCTCAGCCTCGAGACAGGGGCTGTTTCATCAGAAGTACCGCCTCCATAGTGTTGGGCATTTTTATATCCCAGAGCTCTCCGATTACTGCAGCAGATGTCAAATGTCAATCAGCTGATTGAAAACTGTGTCTGCTAAATTCAGACCAACAGACTTTTACTTATATTGGCATGCTGTAATAATAAATAAATAAATATCTACGTCTGATTATTTGTCCTCCATATAGAACACTAACAGAGATTAAATTACCTTTTCTTTTTGTTAGGTCTAAAAAAATCAGAGAGACTATGTATAGTTTCAAAATATTTTTTTTAAAAACATAATATATATAAAAAAAATAAAAAAGGAATTCTCTAAGTTATATATAAAAATTGTATATACCAAAAAAAATGAGTGTCTTATAGCCATATAATTACCATACTTTTGGAATAGTTAATCCTAAAAATAACTAAAATCTTATAATTACCATATATTAAAAAGAAGAAATAGCAGAGTGAGAGAAATATTATTGGGTCAATCACTAAAATCATATGAATATAAATAGTGATTTATTACAAACACAGACATATATAACATGTCATACAGGTATTGAATCATACCCTGACGCTTCAAATTACGCTCAAGGGATAGTGATACAACATATTTCTCAAATATCCTACCAACACCCGAAGTGATCAAATAATGATGTAATGTGAAACCATAAATGAGAAGCATATAGCTCATACCTAAAATGATTTTAGGGCTTGATGAAAAGTACTTACAGTGGGAGGATTAGGATACCGCCTACAGAGCGAGGGGAGGAGGAGATGCAAATGTAGCCTATGAGGTAAATAGGAGGGGGGGGGGAGAGAGAGGGGGGGGAAAGGGAAATTATATATTATTAAGTTCTATGGTGTCGTTAAGGCCTAGGGGGACCATGGTTCCAAGTTTGAAAATCCAGAATGCCTCTTTGCGACAGAGCTTTGAAAATCTGTCACCTCCTCTGACTGTTGGAGGAATCTGTTCAATAGCTTGTACTCTTATATCTTTAAGGATCCCCTTAGGGCACACTCCAAAATGACATGGTAAACTGTGTGTTCTATTCCCTTTAATAAGGAATCTCCTATGTTACAAAAACTGAACATTTAATGTTCTAGTGGTGCGGCCCACATATTGTATACCGCACCCACAAGAAATGACATAAATAACATAACTAGACTGACAATTAAGAAAGGAACCTAGTTCAAACGATTCTTTATTACTAAATGATGTGATGGTGTTACATCTATGTGCAGCATAATCACATGTGTAACACCTGGATTTGCCACACCTAAAGAACCCTTTTGGTTTAGGGGCTAGATCTAACCAATTACACACAGCTAGTACCTTGTTGTGATCTGGTTTAAGCATACTGGGTGCTAGTTTCTGTTTGAGACTATCGGCCCTTCTGAAAACTACTTTCCGGGATTCCTGTAAATCTTTCTTCAAATATTTATCGAGCCTCAATAGACTATAATTTTTGTTTATAATACGTTTAATTTCAGTAGCTGATGAGTTATATTTTGTTATGAAGGTAAGAGAACATTTTGAGTTGTTTTCCCTTTGTGGTGCGGAGTTTGTAGTCCTATTCTTCTTAGGTATTAAGAGTTCTTCCCTCGTCTTGGAACTAACTTCCACAAGGGTTCTATCTAAAAGATCTTTAGGGTATCCTTGTTTCAAAAAAGATGTGAACAAATTTTCTACCTGTACGGCATAGTCAGTATCATTAGAACAATTCCTGCGAACACGCATAAATTGGCCTTTGGGTATGTTTGTCTTCCAGCTATTGTGGTGGCAGCTATCAAAGTGAAGATACTTATTACAATCAACTTCCTTAGTGAATGTGACAGTGTGGAGCTGATTGTTAATCACTTTTAATGTTATATCTAGAAAATTAAGAGTAGTGTCACTCACATTGTGTGTGAATTTTAAATTAAACTCATTATTATTCAAATTATTAACCAACTCTGTGACGGTGATGAAATCCCCATCCCAAATAATGCATAAATCATCAATATACCGCCCAAAAAAGACCAAGTTCGCTCCATATCCACCACCCCAAATGTGGCGCTCCTCGAAGCGCCCCATATAGAGGTTGGCGAAACTCGGAGCGAACTTGGTCCCCAGTGACTACAAAAAAAATTGGGATTCAAACAAAAAATAATTGTGTTAAAATAAATTGTATCGATGATAATAAAAAGTTGCGTAATGACTCTAATATAGTACAGTCTTTCTGTAAATAATGTTGCACTGCCAATATCCACTTTTCACGTGGGATATTGGTATAGAGTGCTTCTACATCACATACTATAATTTTATAAGTGTCTTTCCAGACAATTTGGTTGATTGTATTCAAAAAATCAGAAGTGTCTCTTAAGTATGATTGCAGAGACATTACATAACCTTGTAAATGTGCATCAACAAAAGAAGATAAATTGGTGGTAAGTGACCCAACACTTGAAATTATAGGTCGACCCGGTGGTTTGGTGATGTGTATGGATTTTTGGTAAATGATAATAAATGGGTATAACTGGGTGCATAGAAAACAAAAAGTGCCAAGTGTCCTTTGATAGCGTGCCCTCCACAAGGGCTGTATCCAGGAATATTTTTAGCTCTTTCTGATAGGCAAAGGTGGGGTCTGATGACAATTTCTTATAAAATAATGTAGTATTTAGCTGTCTATTAGCTTCAGAAAGGTAATCCTTTCGATTTTGTATTACTAACCCCCCACCTTTGTCAGCCTGTCTAAAGACCAAATCGGTGTCCGCCATTAGTTTCTTGAGAGCTAATCTCTCTTTTTTAGTGAGGTTATCCCCACGGAATTTACTTTTGCCTTCTCTAGATTCTATTTTTTGACACAGCTTCCTAAAGTCCTCCATAGTGGAGGAATAGAAACTCTCTACAAATGGCCCTTGGTATTGCAGGGGATAGAACTCAGATGGTTTCTTAAAAAATATTTCTCTATTATTCACATCATAAAGCTTAGTGGTTGTTTCAGGTACCTCACATCCTTCTATATTTTCTGAAAGAAGAGATTCCAATATTTCCAGAGGGATTTGGTCGTTGGAATCCAATACAATAGGATTCCCCATTAAATCCTTTCTATTTAATTCCTTAATGGCAAAATATCTCTTACGACTTAGGGTTCGAACGAACCTATTCAGATCAACAAAAAGACCAAACAAATCAGGTTTTGCAGAAGGGGCAAATTTGAGGCCCTTTTTGAGCAATGTTATCTCATCGACAGACAAAGATTTGTCGGAGAGGTTAAATACCCCTGTGGGGCTTATCTCCTCCTGAGGTTTTTGTTTGGAATTCTTGCTGAATCTCCCCCCTCTACATCCTCTCTTTCTTCTTCTACCTCCTCTCTTCCCCTTTTTCCACTCCATTTTATCTCGTAGTCCTCCCTTTCTCGTAATTGTGGGGACCTCTGATGATTGGTATAATGGCCCTTTCCTAAAAAACGTGATTGTTGTCGGGTGGTTGGGGACCTCCTTCTAGCACCTCCATATGGGGAGAATGATTCAGATGTCTGGTATATTTTATCCCCTAGAGGCTCAAACCTATTAGAAGTGGGAATCTCTCTATGTTGAACTTCCTTTATTTTGGTGTGATATTGTTTCTGACCTCTTTGGGAAGTATCTCTTCGCCTATAATTTTGTTGTCTGGATGGACTTACATTTCGTTTCATATAGCCTCTTTGGGTGGAGTTGTAGCGATCTCTCCTATTATTCCTATTGCCCGAAAGGTCCCTATATGGCAACATGTGGCTAGATCTATTATCTTTTCTATTATAGGTGCGGATCTGGTCCCTGTCATAATCTTCCTTATCCCTATGCATTTTCTCATCCTTTCTATTGATTAGCTCTTTTTCAAAATCTTCCACTCTGCTATTAATCCTACTATCTCTCATTTCAAAACTGGGGTGTTGAGAAAATTTCTTTAAATCCCCATAGACTTGTTCAATCTCTTTTTGTATCTCCGAAACTCTTTCTGCTCTATATTTAATTAACAATTTCATAAGGTTTTTGGAACAGTCATCTAAAACGTTATTCCATTTTTCCATAAATCCCTCATCTTCTTTGAAGGAGGAATTTTTAAATATTCTCAAACCTCTTGGGATCAGATCCCTGTCCAGATATTTTTGGAGAGTGATCTGATCCCACCAGTGTCGAGTTTCAGCTAGACATAGTGACTCCATTTTGTTGAACAATTTAAACATGTCACTATTATCCTCAGGATCAGTGCTATCAATATTATCCCCACAATTCACAGTATATTTACTTCGCCTTTCTAGACGTTCGGTTATACATTTGAGACCTGACATGGTAACAACTGAGCTGCCCACCAATCAGCAAAATAAATGCACAATAAAAAAAGAAGAAAGGTAGGTGGGCGCTAGTATAATGGCTATAAAACACCCAAATTATTAATACGGTTTCTCTGGCTGCAGCTTCCCAAAGTTGAGGTGCTGATCCTCAACCAAAAAAAGTCACAGAACAAAAAATACTCAGAGAAGCGCTACCATTAAACAGCATTGATAAAATTTATTGTTAAAAGATATATAACTATCACAATTCTGTAAATAAATCAAGTATCCTGTTGTGTGGTTAACTCATATAATATGTATCAAACATTAGTAGCTAAAATAGTAACAATATATAAGACACATTGTAGAAACTCCCTAGGAGAAATGTGACCACGTGTATTCCAATTGGAAACGCAGCATTTGTAATTAACTGATTAAGCTCCATGCATGGGCTGATTAATCATATAAATTCATTCGAGGTTTCCTTAAGAGTCCATCCACATTTTAACAATATGACAACTCCACCCAAAGAGGCTATATGAAACGAAATGTAAGTCCATCCAGACAACAAAATTATAGGCGAAGAGATACTTCCCAAAGAGGTCAGAAACAATATCACACCAAAATAAAGGAAGTTCAACATAGAGAGATTCCCAATTATAATAGGTTTGAGCCTCTAGGGGATAAAATATACCAGACATCTGAATCATTCTCCCCATATGGAGGTGCTAGAAGGAGGTCCCCAACCACCCGACAACAATCACGTTTTTTAGGAAAGGGCCATTATACCAATCATCAGAGGTCCCCACAATTACGAGAAAGGGAGGACTACGAGATAAAATGGAGTGGAAAAAGGGGAAGAGAGGAGGTAGAAGAAGAAAGAGAGGATGTAGAGGGGGGAGATTCAGCAAGAATTCCAAACAAAAACCTCAGGAGGAGATAAGCCCCACAGGGGTATTTAACCTCTCCGACAAATCTTTGTCTGTCGATGAGATAACATTGCTCAAAAAGGGCCTCAAATTTGCCCCTTCTGCAAAACCTGATTTGTTTGGTCTTTTTGTTGATCTGAATAGGTTCGTTCGAACCCTAAGTCGTAAGAGATATTTTGCCATTAAGGAATTAAATAGAAAGGATTTAATGGGGAATCCTATTGTATTGGATTCCAACGACCAAATCCCTCTGGAAATATTGGAATCTCTTCTTTCAGAAAATATAGAAGGATGTGAGGTACCTGAAACAACCACTAAGCTTTATGATGTGAATAATAGAGAAATATTTTTTAAGAAACCATCTGAGTTATATCCCCTGCAATACCAAGGGCCATTTGTAGAGAGTTTCTATTCCTCCACTATGGAGGACTTTAGGAAGCTGTGTCAAAAAATAGAATCTAGAGAAGGCAAAAGTAAATTCCGTGGGGATAACCTCACTAAAAAAGAGAGATTAGCTCTCAGGAAACTAATGGCGGACACCGATTTGGTCTTTAGACAGGCTGACAAAGGTGGGGGGTTAGTAATACAAAATCGAAAGGATTACCTTTCTGAAGCTAATAGACAGCTAAATACTACATTATTTTATAAGAAATTGTCATCAGACCCCACCTTTGCCTATCAGAAAGAGCTAAAAATACTCCTGGATACAGCCCTTGTGGAGGGCACGCTATCAAAGGACACTTGGCACTTTTTGTTTTCTATGCACCCAGTTATACCCATTTATTATCATTTACCAAAAATCCATAAACACATCACCAAACCACCGGGTCGACCTATAATTTCAGGTGTTGGGTCACTTACCACCAATTTATCTTCTTTTGTTGATGCACATTTACAAGGTTATGTAATGTCTCTGCAATCATACTTAAGAGACTCTTCTGATTTTTTGAATAAAATCAACCAAATTGTCTGGAAAGACACTTATAAAATTATAGTATGTGATGTAGAAGCACTCTATACCAATATCCCACATGAAAAGGGGATATTGGCAGTGCAACATTATTTACAGAAAGACTGTACTATATCAGAGTCATTACGCAACTTTTTATTATCATCGATACAATTTATTTTAACACACAATTATTTTTTGTTTGAATCACAATTTTTTTTGCAGTCACTGGGGACCGCCATGGGGACCAAGTTCGCTCCGAGTTTCGCCAACCTCTATATGGGGCGCTTCGAGGAGCGCCACATTTGGGGGGGTGGATATGGAGCGAACTTGGTCTTTTTTGGGCGGTATATTGATGATTTATGCATTATTTGGGATGGGAATTTCATCACCGTCACAGAGTTGGTTAATAATTTGAATAATAATGAGTTTAATTTAAAATTCACACACAATGTGAGTGACACTACTCTTAATTTTCTAGATATAACATTAAAAGTGATTAACAATCAGCTCCACACTGTCACATTCACTAAGGAAGTTGATTGTAATAAGTATCTTCACTTTGATAGCTGCCACCACAATAGCTGGAAGACAAACATACCCAAAGGCCAATTTATGCGTGTTCGCAGGAATTGTTCTAATGATACTGACTATGCCGTACAGGTAGAAAATTTGTTCACATCTTTTTTGAAACAAGGATACCCTAAAGATCTTTTAGATAGAACCCTTGTGGAAGTTAGTTCCAAGACGAGGGAAGAACTCTTAATACCTAAGAAGAATAGGACTACAAACTCCGCACCACAAAGGGAAAACAACTCAAAATGTTCTCTTACCTTCATAACAAAATATAACTCATCAGCTACTGAAATTAAACGTATTATAAACAAAAATTATAGTCTATTGAGGCTCGATAAATATTTGAAGAAAGATTTACAGGAATCCTGGAAAGTAGTTTTCAGAAGGGCCGATAGTCTCAAACAGAAACTAGCACCCAGTATGCTTAAACCAGATCACAACAAGGTACTAGCTGTGTGTAATTGGTTAGATCTAGCCCCTAAACCAAAAGGGTTCTTTAGGTGTGGCAAATCCAGGTGTTACACATGTGATTATGCTACACATAGATGTAACACCATCACATCATTTAGTAATAAAGAATCGTTTGAACTAGGTTCCTTTCTTAATTGTCAGTCTAGTTATGTTATTTATGTCATTTCTTGTGGGTGCGGTATACAATATGTGGGCCGCACCACTAGAACATTAAATGTTCGGTTTTTGGAACATAGGAGATTCCTTATTAAAGGGAATAGAACACACAGTTTACCATGTCATTTAGGAGTGTGCCCTAAGGGGATTCTTAAAGATATAAGAGTACAAGCTATTGAACAGATTCCTCCATCAGTCAGAGGAGGTGACAGATTTTCAAAGCTCTGTCGCAAAGAGGCATTCTGGATTTTCAAACTTGGAACCATGGTCCCCCTAGGCCTTAACGACACCATAGAACTTAATAATATATAATTTCCCTTCCCCCCCCCCCCCCCTCTCTCTCCCCCCCTCCTATTTACCTCATAGGCTACATTTGCATCTCCTCCTCCCCTCGCTCTGTAGGCGGTATCCTAATCCTCCCACTGTAAGTACTTTTCATCAAGCCCTAAAATCATTTTAGGTATGAGCTATATGCTTCTCATTTATGGTTTCACATTACATCATTATTTGATCACTTCGGGTGTTGGTAGGATATTTGAGAAATATGTTGTATCACTATCCCTTGAGCGTAATTTGAAGCGTCAGGGTATGATTCAATACCTGTATGACATGTTATATATGTCTATGTTTGTAATAAATCACTATTTATATTCATATGATTTTAGTGATTGACCCAATAATATTTCTCTCACTCTGCTATTTCTTCTTTTTAATATATGGTAATTATAAGATTTTAGTTATTTTTAGGATTAACTATTCCAAAAGTATGGTAATTATATGGCTATAAGACACTCATTTTTTTTGGTATATACAATTTTTATATATAACTTAGAGAATTCCTTTTTTATTTTTTTTATATATATTATGTTTTTTTAAAAAAAATATTTTGAAACTATACATAGTCTCTCTGATTTTTTTAGACCTAACAAAAAGAAAAGGTAATTTAGTCTCTGTTAGTGTTCTATATGGAGGACAAATAATCAGACGTAGATAATAAGAATTTACTTACCGATAATTCTATTTCTCGGAGTCCGTAGTGGATGCTGGGGTTCCTGAAAGGACCATGGGGAATAGCGGCTCCGCAGGAGACAGGGCACAAAAAGTAAAGCTTTAGGGTCAGGTGGTGTGCACTGGCTCCTCCCCCTATGACCCTCCTCCAAGCCTCAGTTAGGTACTGTGCCCGGACGAGCGTACACAATAAGGAAGGATTTATGAATCCCGGGTAAGACTCATACCAGCCACACCAATCACACTGTACAACCTGTGATCTGAACCCAGTTAACAGTATGATAACAGCGGAGCCTCTGAAAAGATGGCTCACAACAATAATAACCCGATTTTTGTAACTATGTACAAGTAATGCAGATAATCCGCACTTGGGATGGGCGCCCAGCATCCACTACGGACTCCGAGAAATAGAATTATCGGTAAGTAAATTCTTATTTTCTCTATCGTCCTAGTGGATGCTGGGGTTCCTGAAAGGACCATGGGGATTATACCAAAGCTCCCAAACGGGCGGGAGAGTGCGGATGACTCTGCAGCACCGAATGAGAGAACTCCAGGTCCTTCTTAGCCAGGGTATCAAATTTGTAGGATTTTACAAACGTGTTTGCCCCTGACTAAATAGCCGCTCGGCAAAGTTGTAAAGCCGAGACCCCTCGGGCAGCCGCCCAAGATGAGCCCACCTTCCTTGTGGAATGGGCATTTACATATTTTGGCTGTGGCAGGCCTGCCACAGAATGTGCAAGCTGAATTGTATTACACATCCAACTAGCAAAAGTCTGCTTAAAAGCAAGAGCACCCAGTTTGTTGGGTGCATACAGGATAACAGCAAGTCAGTTTTCCTGACTCCAGCCGTCCTGGAACCTATATTTTCAGGGCCCTGACCTCATCTAGCAACTTGGAGTCCTCCAAGTCCCTAGTAGGCGCAAGACACCACAATAAGCTGGTTCAGGTGAAACACTGACACCACCTTAGGGAGAGAACTGGGGACGAGTCCGCAGCTCTGCCCTGTCCGAATGGACAAACAGATATGGGCTTTTTTGAGAAAAAAACCACCAATTTGACACTCGCCTGGTCCAGGCCAGGTCCAAGAGCATGTTCACTTTTCATGTGAGATGCTTCAAATCCACAGATTTGACTGGTTTTAAACCAATGTGTTTTGAGGAATCCCAGAACTACGTTGAGATCCCACAGTGCCACTGGAGGCACAAAAGGGGGTTGTATATGCAATACTCCCTTGACAAACTTCTGGACTTCAGGAACTGAAGCCAATTCTTTCTGGAAGAAAAATCGACAGGGCCGAAATTTGAACCTTAATGGACCCCAATTTGAGGCCCATAGACACTCCTGTTTGCAAGAAATGCAGGAATCGACCGAGTTGAAATTTCTTCGTGGGGCCTTCCTGGCCTCACACCACGCAACATATTTTCGCCACATGTGGTGATAATGTTGTGCGGTCACCTCCTTTCTGGCTTTGACCAGGGTAGGAATGACCTCTTCCTGAATGCCTTTTCCCTTAGGATCCGGCGTTCCACCGCCATGCCGTCAAACGCAGCTGCGGTAAGCCTTGGAACAGACATGGTACTTGCTGAAACAAGTCCCTTCTTAGCGGCAGAGGCCATAAGTCCTCTGTGAGCATCTCTTGAAGTTCCGGGTACCAAGTCCTTCTTGGCCAATCCGGAGCCATGAGTATAGTTCTTACTCCTCTACGTCTTATAATTCTCAGTACCGTAGGTATGAAAAGCAGAGGATGGAACACATACACCGACTGGTACACCCACGGTGTTACCAGAACGTCCACAGCTATTGCCTGAGGGTCTCTTAACCTGGCGCAATACCTGTCCCGTTTTTTGTTCAGACGGGACGCCATCATGTCCACCTTTGGTAATTCCCAACGGTTTACAATTATGTGGAAAACTTCCCCATGAAGTTCCCACTCTGCCGGGTGGAGGTCGTGCCTACTGAGGAAGTCTGCTTCCCAGTTTCCATTCCCGGAATGAAACACTGCTGACAGTGTTATCACATGATTTTCCGCCCAGCGAAAAGTCCTTGCAGTTTTTGCCACTGCCCTCCTGCTTCTTGTGCCGCCCTGTCTATTTACGTGGGCGACTGCCGTGATGTTTTATCCCACTGGATCAATACCGGCTGACCTTGAAGCAGAGGTCTTGCTAAGCTTAGAGCATTATAAATTTACCCTTAGCTATATTTATGTGGAGAAAAATCTCCAGACTTGATCACACTCCCTGGAAATTTTTTCCTTGTGTGACTGCTCCCCAGCCTCTCGGGCTGGCCTCCGTGGTCACCAACATCCAAAACTGAATGCCGAATCTGCGGCCCTCTAGAAGATGAGCACTCTGTAACCACCACAGGAGAGACACCCTTGTCCTTGGATATAGGGTTATCCGCTGATGCATCTGAAGATGCGATCCGGACCATTTGTCCAGCAGATCCCACTGAAAAGTTCTTGCATGAAATCTGCCGACTGGAATTGCTTCGAAGGAAGTCACCATTTTTTTTTTACCATGGCCCTTGTGCAATGATGCACTGATTTTAGGAGGTTCCTGACTAGCTCGGATAACTCCCTGGCTTTCTCTTCCGGGAGAAACACCTTTTTCTGGACTGTGTCCAGAATCATCCCTAAGCACAGGAGACTTGTTGTCGGGATCAGCTGCGATTTTGGAATATTTAGAATCCACTCCTGCTGTTGTAACAGTATCCGAGATAGTGCTACTCCGACCTCCAACTGTTCCCTGGACTTTGCCCTTATCAGGAGATCGTCCAAGTAAGGGATAATTAAGACGCCTTTTCTTCGAAGAAGAACCATCATTTCGGCCATTACCTTGGTAAAGACCCGGGGTGCCGTAGACAATCCAAACGGCAGCGTCTGAAACTGATAGTGACAGTTCTGTACCACGAACCTGAGGTACCCTTAGTGATAAGGGCAAATTTTGGACATGGAGGTAAGCATCCCTGATGTCTCGGGACACCAGATAGTCCCCTTCTTCCCGGTTCGTTATCACTGCTCTGAGTGACTCCATCTTGATTTGAACCTTTGTAAGTGTTCAAATTTTTTTAGATTTAGAATAGGTCTCACCTAGCCTTCTGGCTTCAGTACCACAATATAGTGTGGAATAATACCCCCTTTTCTTGTTGTAGGAGGGGTAATTTAATTATCACCTGCTGGGAATACAGCTCGTGAATTTTTTCCCATACTGCCTCCTTGTCGGAGGGAGACCTTGGTAAAGCAGACTTCAGGAGCCTGCGCAGGGCAAACGTCTCGACATTCCAAACTGTACCCCTGGGATACTACTTGTAGGATCCAGGGGTCCTGTACGGTCTCAGCGTCATGCTGAGAGCTTGTCAGAAGCGGTGGAACGCTTCTGTTCCTGGGAATGGGCTGCCTGCTGCAGTCTTCTTCCCTTTCCTCTATCCCTGGGCAGATATGACTCTTATAGGGACGAAAGGACTGAAGCTGAAAAGACGGTGTCTTTTTCTGCAGAGATGTGACTTAGGGTAAAAACGGTGGATTTTCCAGCAGTTGCCGTGGCCACCAGGTCCGATGGACCGACCCCAAATAACTCCTCTTCCTTTATACGGCAATACACCTTTGTGCCGTTTGGAATCTGCATCACCTGACCACTGTCGTGTCCATAACATCTTCTGGCAGATATGGACATCGCACTTACTCTTGATGCCAGAGTGCAAATATCCCTCTGTGCATCTCGCATATATAGAAATACATCCTTTAAATGCTCTATAGTCAATAAAATACTGTCCCTGTCAAGGGTATCAATATTTTTAGTCAGGGAATCCGACCAAGCCACCCCAGCTCTGCACATCCAGGCTGAGGCGATCGCTGGTCGCAGTATAACACCAGTATGTGTGTATATACTTTTTATGATATTTTTCCAGCCTCCTGTCAGCTGGCTCCTTGAGGACGGCCCTATCTATAGACGGTACCGCCACTTGTTCTGATAAGCGTGTGAGCGCCTTATCCACCCTAAGGGGTGTTTCCCAACGCGCCCTAACTTCTGGCGGGAAAGGGTATACCGCCCATATTTTCTATCGGGGGGAACCCACGCATCATCACACACTTCATTTAATTTATCTGATTCAGGAAAAACTACGGTAGTTTTTTCACATCCCACATAATACCCTCTTTTGTGGTACTTGTAGTATCAGAAATATGTAACACCTCCTTCATTGCCCTTAACGTGTGGCCCTAATAAGGAATACGTTTGTTTATTCACCGTCGACACTGGATTCAGTGTCCCTGTCTGTGTCTGTGTCGACCGACTAAAGTAAACGGGCGTTTTAAAAACCCCTGACGGTGTTTTTGAGACGTCTGGACCGGTACTAATTGTTTGTCGGCCGTCTCATGTCGTCAACCGACCTTGGCGCGTGTTGACATTATCACGTAATTCCCTAAATAAGCCATCCATTCCGGTGTCGACTCCCTAGAGAGTGACATCACCATTACAGGCAATTGCTCCGCCTCCTCACCAACATCGTCCTCATACATGTCGACACACACGTACCGACACACAGCACACACACAGGGAATGCTCTGATAGAGGACAGGACCCACTAGCCCTTTGGAGAGACAGAGGGAGAGTTTGCCAGCACACACCAAAAACGCTATAATTATATAGGGACAACCTTATATAAGTGTTTTCCCTTATAGCATCTTTTTTATATATTTCTAACGCCAAATTAGTGCCCCCCCTCTCTGTTTTAACCCTGTTTCTGTAGTGCAGTGCAGGGGAGAGCCTGGGAGCCTTCCCTCCAGCCTTTCTGTGAGGGAAAATGGCGCTGTGTGCTGAGGAGATAGGCCCCGCCCCTTTTTCGGCGGCCTCGTCTCCCGCTCTTAACGGATTCTGGCAGGGGTTAAATATCTCCATATAGTCCCCGGAGGCTATATGTGAGGTATTTTTAGCCAAAAAAGGTTTTTATTTGCCTCCCAGGGCGCCCCCCTCCCAGCGCCCTGCACCCTCAGTGACTGCCGTGTGAAGTGTGCTGAGAGGAAAATGGCGCACAGCTGCAGTGCTGTGCGCTACCTTAAGAAGACTGAGGAGTCTTCTGCCGCCGATTCTGGACCTCTTCTCGTTTCAGCATCTGCAAGGGGGCCGGCGGCGAGGCTCCGGTGACCATCCAGGCTGTACCTGTGATCGTCCCTCTGGAGCTAATGTCCAGTAGCCAAGAAGCCAATCCATCCTGCACGCAGGTGAGTTCACTTCTTCTCCCCTAAGTCCCTCGTTGCAGTGATCCTGTTGCCAGCAGGACTCACTGTAAAATAAAAAACCTAAGCTAAACTTTTCTAAGCAGCTCTTTAGGAGAGCCACCTAGATTGCACCCTTCTCGGCCGGGCACAAAAATCTAACTGAGGCTTGGAGGAGGGTCATAGGGGGAGGAGCCAGTGCACACCACCTGATCCTAAAGCTTTACTTTTTGTGCCCTGTCTCCAGCGGAGCCGCTATTCCCCATGGTCCTTTCAGGAACCCCAGCATCCACTAGGACGATAGAGAAATTTATATATTTATTTATTTATTTATAACAGCATGCCAATATAAGTAAAAGTCTGTTGGTCTGAATTTAGCAGACACAGTTTTCAATCAGCTGATTGACATTTGACATCTGCTGCAGTAATCAGAGAGCTCTGGGATATAAAAATGCCCAACACTATGGAGGCGGTACTTCTGATGAAACAGCCCCTGTCTCGAGGCTGAGAAACGCGTCAAGCATCCGCCCGACGGTTTGTCCGGTATCCTGGGATCATCAAATACCCCACACACAAGGAGTGTGTCCAGCGGCTCCCGTAACGGAACTACAAGCGCACGGCTTTTGGTACAAAGAGCCGCGCTCCGACACTGTCCTGTGAGTCCGATCTCCACCTGGTGCTATTGACAGCCATTTCGGTGTCGACATACAGCAGTGTGGGCAGCCGGCGCCCACTACCAGGAAGGAGACAGTGATTAATTCCTCCACCGTTGAAAGGCCTGGGTAAGCTATATGCACGAGACTGTACTAATAGCGGCTTCAGCTTAAAAAGTCACTGCAATTTGTATGGAAGCATGTCCATTTAAGCTACCCAGCAAAAGCCTCTTTTCATTCATTTGGATAAAACTGTGAGCACTTAAGCTTTTCACTAAATGGTGGACATTTCATATCACATTCATATCGTTAAAATGTGGATGGACTCTTAAGGAAACCTCGAATGAATTTATATGATTAATCAGCCCATGCATGGAGCTTAATAGAAGAAACATCAGTTAATTACAAATGCTGCGTTTCCAATTGGAATACAGGTGGTCACATTTCTCCTAGGGAGTTTCTACAATGTGTCTTATAATAAGATTTTACTCACCGGTAAATCTATTTCTCGTAGTCCGTAGTGCAGGCCTGGCCAACCTGTGGCTCTCCAGCTGTTGTAAAACTGCAAATCCCATCATGCTTTGCCACAGTTTTGCTTTTAGAGAATGCTAAAACTGTGGCAGGGCATGCTGGGACATGTAGTTTCATAACATCTGGAGAGCCACAGGTTGGCCAGGCCTGCCGTAGTGGATGCTGGGAACTCCGAAAGGACCATGGGGGAATAGCGGCTCCGCAGGAGACTGGGCACAACTAAAGAAAGCTTTTAGGTCACCTGGTGTGCACTGGCTCCTCCCACTATGACCCTCCTCCAAGCCTCAGTTAGGACACTGTGCCCGGACGAGCTGACATAATAAGGAAGGATTTTGAATCCCGGGTAAGACTCTTACCAGCCACACCAATCACACCGTA
Organism: Pseudophryne corroboree; assembly: GCF_028390025.1. NCBI lineage: Eukaryota > Metazoa > Chordata > Amphibia > Anura > Myobatrachidae > Pseudophryne > Pseudophryne corroboree. Next base: position 509,939,997 of record NC_086447.1, read on the forward strand.
TAACTCGTGATACTATACCCAGTTTAACATTATGAAAACAACTGAGCCTCTCAACAGATGGCTCAACAATAACCCTTTAGTTAACAATAACTATGTACAAGTATTGCAGACAATCCGCACTTGGGATGGGCGCCCAGCATCCACTACGGACTACGAGAAATAGATTTACCGGTGAGTAAAATCTTATTTTCTCTGACGTCCTAGTGGATGCTGGGAACTCCGAAAGGACCATGGGGATTATACCAAAGCTCCCAAACGGGCGGGAGAGTGCGGATGACTCTGCAGCACCGAATGAGAGAACTCAAGGTCCTCCTCAGCCAGGGTATCAAATTTGTAGAATGTTGCAAACGTGTTTGCCCCTGACCAAGTAGCAGCTCGGCAAAGTTGTAAAGCCGAGACCCCTCTGGCAGCCGCCCAAGATGAGCCCACCTTCCTTGTGGAATGGGCTTTTACTGATTTAGGATGCAGCAGTCCAGCCGCAGAATGCGCCAGCTGAATTGTGCTACAAATCCAGCGAGCAATAGTCTGCTTAGAAGCAGGAGCACCCAGTTTGTTGGGTGCATACAGGATAAATAGCGAGTCAGTTTTCCTGACTCTAGCCGTCCTGGAAACATAAATTTTCAAGGCCCTGACTACGTCCAGTAACTTGGAATCCTCCAAGTCCCTAGTAGCCGCAGGCACCACAATAGGTTGGTTCAAGTGAAAAGCTGATACCACCTTAGGGAGAAACTGGGGACGAGTCCTCAATTCCGCCCTATCCATATGGAAAATCAGATAAGGGCTTTTACATGACAAAGCTGCCAATTCTGACACACGCCTGGCTGAAGCCAAGGCCAACAACATGACCACTTTCCACGTGAGATATTTTAGATCCACGGTTTTAAGTGGCTCAAACCAATGTGATTTTAAGAAACTCAACACCACGTTGAGATCCCAAGGTGCCACTGGAGGCACAAACGGGGGCTGAATATGCAGCACTCCTTTCACAAACGTCTGAACTTCAGGTAGTGAAGCTAGTTCTTTCTGGAAGAAAAATCGACAGAGCCGAGATCTGTACCTTAATGGAGCCTAATTTCAGGCCCATAGTCACTCCTGCTTGTAGGAAATGCAGAAATCGACCTAGTTGAAATTCCTCTGTTGGGGCCTTTTTGGCCTCACACCAAGCAACATATTTCCGCCATATGCGGTGATAATGCTTTGCAGTTACATCTTTCCTGGCTTTAATCAGCGTAGGAATGACTTCCTCCGGAATGCCCTTTTCCTTCAGGATCCGGCGTTCAACCGCCATGCCGTCAAACGCAGCCGCGGTAAGTCTTGGAACAGACAGGGCCCCTGCTGCAGCAGGTCCTGTCTGAGCGGCAGAGGCCATGGGTCCTCTGAGATCATCTCTTGAAGTTCCGGGTACCACGCTCGTCTTGGCCAATCCGGAACCACGAGTATTGTTCTTACTCCTCGTTTTCTTATTATTCTCAGTACCCTTGGTATGAAAGGCAGAGGAGGGAACACATAAACTGACTGGTACACCCACGGTGTCACTAGAGCATCCACAGCTATCGCCTGAGGGTCCCTTGACCTGGCGCAATATCTCTCTAGTTTTTTGTTTAGGCGGGACGCCATCATGTCCACCTGTGGCCGTTCCCATCGATTTACAATCAGCGTGAAGACTTCTGGATGAAGTCCCCACTCTCCCGGGTGGAGGTCGTGCCTGCTGAGAAAGTCTGCTTCCCAGTTGTCCACTCCCGGAACGAACACTGCTGACAGTGCTAGTACGTGATTTTCCGCTCATCGGAGAATCCTTGTGGCTTCTGCCATTGCCATCCTGCTTCTTGTGCCGCCCTGTCGATTTACATGGGCGACTGCCGTGATGTTGTCTGACTGGATCAGTACCAGCTGGTGTAGAAGCAGGGATTTTGCCTGACTTAGGGCATTGTAAATGGCCCTTAGTTCCAGAATATTTATGTGTAGGGAAGTCTCCTGACTCGACCATAGTCCTTGGAAGTTTCTTCCCTGTGTGACTGCCCCCCAGCCTCGAAGGCTGGCATCCGTGGTCACCAGGACCCAGTCCTGTATGCCGAATCTGCGGCCCTCTAGAAGATGAGCACTCTGCAGCCACCACAGCAGAGACACCCTGGTTCTTGGAGACAAGGTTATTAGGCGATGCATCTGAAGATGCGATCCAGACCATTGGTCCAACAGGTCCCACTGAAAGATTCTGGCATGGAACCTGTTCAGAATCCAACCGTGCTGGTGTAGCACCTCCTGAGATAGTGCTACTCCCACCAACAACTGCTCCTTGGACCTCGCCTTTATTAGGAGATCGTCCAAGTACGGGATAATTAAAACTCCCTTTCTTCGAAGGAGTATCATCATTTCCGCCATTACCTTGGTAAACACCCTCGGTGCCGTGGAGAGTCCAAACGGCAGCGTCTGGAATTGGTAATGGCAATCCTGTACCACAAATCTGAGGTACTCCTGGTGAGGATAGTAAATGGGGACATGCAGGTAAGCATCCTTGATGTCCAGGGATACCATGTAATCCCCCTCGTCCAGGCTTGCAATAACCGCCCTGAGCGATTCCATCTTGAACTTGAATTTTTTTATGTATGTGTTCAAGGATTTCAAATTTAAAATGGGTCTCACCGAACCGTCCGGTTTCGGTACCACAAACAGTGTGGAATAGTAACCCCGTCCTTGTTGAAGTAGGGGCACCTTGATTATCACCTGCTGGGAATACAGCTTGTGAATTGCCGCTAGCACAGCCTCCCTGTCTGAAGGAGTAATCGGCAAGGCAGATTTTAGGAACCGGTGGGGTGGAGACGCCTCGAATTCCAGTTTGTACCCTTGAGATACTATTTGCAGGATCCAGGGATCCACCTGTGAGCGAGCCCACTGATCGCTGAAATTTTTGAGGCGGTCCCCCACCGTACCTGGCTCTGCCTGTGGAGCCCCACCATCATGCGGCGGACTCGGAAGAAGCGGGGGAGGACTTTTGCTCCTGGGAACCTGCTGTTTGTTGCAGCCTTTTTCCCCTACCTCTGCCTCTGGACAGAAAGGACCCGCCTTTTCCACGCCTGTTTTTCTGAGTCCGAAAGGACTGTACCTGATAAAACGGCGCCTTTTTAGGCTGTGAGGAAACATGGGGTAAAAATGCCGACTTCCCAGCGGTTGCTGTGGAAACTAGGTCCGAGAGACCATCCCCAAATAACTCCTCACCCTTATAAGGCAAAACTTCCATGTGCCTTTTTGAATCTGCATCCCCTGTCCACTGGCGAGTCCATAAGCCTCTCCTAGCAGAAATGGACAATGCACTTATTTTAGATGCCAGCCGGCAGATCTCCCTCTGTGCATCTCTCATGTATAAGACTGAGTCTTTTATATGCTCTATGGTTAGCAGAATAGTGTCCCTGTCTAGGGTGTCAATATTTTCTGACAGGGAATCTGACCACGCAGCGGCAGCACTGCACATCCATGCTGACGCAATAGCTGGTCTAAGTATAATGCCTGAGTGTGTATACACAGACTTCAGGATAGCCTCCTGCTTTCTATCAGCAGGTTCCTTGAGGGCGGCCGTATCCGGAGACGGTAGTGCCACCTTTTTAGACAAACGTGTGAGCGCTTTATCCACCCTAGGGGGTGTCTCCCAACGTGACCTATCCTCTGGCGGGAAAGGGAACGCCATTAGTAACTTCTTAGAGATTACCAATCTTTTATCAGGGAAAGCCCACGCTTCTTCACACACTTCATTTCATTCTTCTGATGGGGGAAAAACTACGGGTAGTTTTTTCTCCCCAAACATAATACCCTTTTTAGTGGTACCTGGGTTTATATCAGAAATTTGTAACACCTCTTTCATTGCTTCAATCATGCAACGAATGGCCTTAGTGGACATTAGACTAGACTCATCGTCGTCGACACTGGTGTCAGTATCCGTGTCGACATCCGCGTCTGCCATCTGAGGTAGCGGGCGTTTTAGAGCCCCCGATGGCCTTTGAGACGCCTGGACAGGCACGAGCTGAGAAGCCGGCTGTCCCGCATTTGGCATGTCGTCAAATTTTTTGTGTAAGGAGTCGACACGTGCACGCAATTCTTTCCATAAGTCCATCCACTCAGGTGTCTGCCCCGCAGGGGGTGACATCCCTTCTATAGGCATCTGCTCCGCCTCCACATCATTATCCTCATCAAACATGTCGACACAGCCGTACCGACACACCGCGCACACACACAGGGAATGCTCTAACAGAGGACAGGACCCACAAAAGCCCTTTGGGGAGACAGAGTGAGAATATGCCAGCATACACCAGAGCGCTATATAATACAGGGACTAACTGAGTTATGTCCCCTATAGCTGCTGTTTATATATATATATATATATATATATATATATATATACACACTGCGCCTAAATTTAGTGCCCCCCCCTCTCTTTTTTACCCTTTTCTGTAGTGTAGACTGCAGGGGAGAGCCAGGGAGCTTCCTTCCAGCGGATCTGTGAAGGAGAAATGGCGCCAGTGTGCTGAAGGAGATGGCTCCGCCCCTTTTTCGCGGACTTTTCTCCCGCTTTTTTATGGATTCTGGCAGGGGTAATTATCACATATATAGCCTCTGGGGCTATATATTGTGGTATTTTTGCCAGCCAAGGTGTTTTTATTGCTGCTCAGGGCGCCCCCCCCCCCCTAGCGCCCTGCACCCTCAGTGACCGGAGTGTGAAGTGTGTATGAGGAGCAATGGCGCACAGCTGCAGTGCTGTGCGCTACCTTGGTGAAGACTGATGTCTTCTGCCGCCGATTTTCCGGACCTCTTCTTGCTTCTGGCTCTGTAAGGGGGACGGCGGCGCGGCTCTGGGACCGAACACCAAGGCCAGTTCCATGCGGTCGATCCCTCTGGAGCTAATGGTGTCCAGTAGCCTAAGAAGCCCAAGCTAGCTGCAAGCAGGTAGGTTCGCTTCTTCTCCCCTTAGTCCCTCGCTGCAGTGAGCCTGTTGCCAGCAGGTCTCACTGTAAAATAAAAAACCTAATTATATACTTTCTTTTTAGAAGCTCAGGAGAGCCCCTAGTGTGCATCCAACCTCGGCCGGGCATAAAATCTAACTGAGGCTTGGAGGAGGGTCATAGTGGGAGGAGCCAGTGCACACCAGGTGACCTAAAAGCTTTCTTTAGTTGTGCCCAGTCTCCTGCGGAGCCGCTATTCCCCCATGGTCCTTTCGGAGTTCCCAGCATCCACTAGGACGTCAGAGAAATATTGTTACTATTTTAGCTACTAATGTTTGATACATATTATATGAGTTAACCACACAACAGGATACTTGATTTATTTACAGAATTGTGATAGTTATATATCTTTTAACAATAAATTTGATCAATGCTGTTTAATGGTAGCGCTTCTCTGAGTATTTTTTGTTCTGTGACTTTTTTTGGTTGAGGATCAGCACCTCAACTTTGGGAAGCTGCAGCCAGAGAAACAGTATTAATAATTTGGGTGTTTTATAGCCATTATACTAGCGCCCACCTACCTTTCTTCTCTTTATTCACACCCTTCTTCTACGGTAATGACCAATGCTTTACACTCGCCACATTTTACTCTGGGAAATGGGACGAGATAGGGGTACCCCCTATTCCCTCTTATTTTGCCATCTGCATTGAGCCATTGGTGGCTAGAATTAGAGCTAACCCTTATATTGGGGGCGTCATGGTGGGTGACGAACAAAACAAGGTGTCTCTCGTTGCGGACGATATTCTCCTTACTTTGACTACTCCCTTAATATCACTCCCCAATCTTCAATCAGAACTACAAACGTACAGCACCCTTTCTGGGTACAAAATTAATAGCTCTAAGCCTGAAGCCATGGCTCTTTGTGTTCCCTCACACCAAGTTTCTACGCTCACTACCTCCTTTCCTTTTATCTGGCGTCCTTCGGCGATTAAATACCTTGGCATTTCCATTACTAAGTCATACTCTTCATTATACTACACTCCTCTGTTTCAAACACTGGCAAAAATAAGATTTTACTTACCGATAAATCTATTTCTCGTAGTCCGTAGTGGATGCTGGGGACTCCGTCAGGACCATGGGGGATTAGCGGCTCCGCAGGAGACAGGGCACAAAACTAAAGCTTTAGGATCAGGTGGTGTGTACTGGCTCCTCCCCCTATGACCCTCCTCCAAGCCTCAGTTAGGATACTGTGCCCGGACGAGCGTACACAATAAGGAAGGATATTGAATCCCGGGTAAGACTCATACCAGCCACACCAATCACACCGTATAACTTGTGATCTGAACCCAGTTAACAGTATGACAAACGTAGGAGCCTCTGAACAGACGGCTCACAACAATAACAACCCGATTTTTTTTTTTTTTTTTTTTTTTTTTGTAACAACAACTATGTACAAGTATTGCAGACAATCCGCACTTGGGATGGGCGCCCAGCATCCACTACGGACTACGAGAAATAGATTTATCGGTAAGTAAAATCTTATTTTCTCTGACGTCCTAAGTGGATGCTGGGGACTCCGTCAGGACCATGGGGATTATACCAAAGCTCCCAAACGGGCGGGAGAGTGCGGATGACTCTGCAGCACCGAGTGAGAGAACTCCAGGTCCTCCTCAGCCAGGGTGTGCCCCTGACCAAGTAGCAGCTCGGCAAAGTTGTAAAGCCGAGACCCCTCGGGCAGTCGCCCAAGATGAGCCCACCTTCCTTGTGGAATGGGCATTTATATATTTTGGCTGTGGCAGTCCTGCCACAGAATGTGCAAGCTGAATTGTACTACACATTCAACTAGCAATCGTCTGCTTAGAAGCAAGAGCACCCAGTTTTTTGGGTGCATACAGGATAACAGCAAGTCAGTTTTCCTGACTCCAGCCGTCCTGGAAATCTATATTTTCAGGGCCCTGACAACATCTAGCAACTTGGAGTCCTCCAAGTCTCTAGTAGCCGCAGGTACCACAATAAGCTGGTTCAGATGAAACGCTGACACCAACTTAGGGAGAAACTGGGGACGAGTCCGCAGCTCTGCCCTGTCCGAATGGACAATCAGATATGGGCTTTTGTGAGACAAAGCCGCCAATTCTGACACTCGCCTGGCCGAGGCCAGGGCCAACATCATGGTCACTTTCCATGTGAGATATTTCAAATCCACAGATTTGAGTGGTTTAAACCAACGTGATTTGAGGAATCCCAGGACTACGTTGAGATCCCACAGTGCCACTGGAGGCACAAAAGGGGGTTGTATATGCAGTACTCCCTTGTCAAATTTCTGGACTTCAGGAACTGAAGCCAATTCTTTCTGGAAGAAAATCGACAGGGCCGAAATTTGAACCTTAATGGACCCCAATTTGAGGCCCATAGACACTCCTGTTTGCAGGAAATGCAGGAATCGACCGAGTTGAAATTTCTTCGTGGGGCCTTCCTGGCCTCACACCACGCAACATATTTTCGCCACATGTGGTGATAATGTTGTGCGGTCACCTCCTTCCTGGCTTTGACCAGGGTAGGAATGACCTCTTCCGGAATGCCTTTTTCCCTTAGGATCCGGCGTTCAACCGCCATGCCGTCAAACGCAGCCGCGGTAAGTCTTGGAACAGACATGGTACTTGCTGAAACAAGTCCCTTCTTATCGGCAGAGGCCCTGAGTCCTCTGTGAGCATCTCTTGAAGTTCCGGGTACCAAGTCCTTCTTGGCCCATCCGGAGCCACGAGTATAGTTCTTACTCCTCTACGTCTTATAATTCTCAGTACCTTTGGTATGAGAAGCAGAGGAGGGAACACAAACACCGACTGGTACACCCCTGGTGTTACCAGAACGTCCACAGCTATTGCCTGAGGGTCTCTTGACCTGGCGCAATACCTGTCCAGTTTTTTGTTCAGGCGGGACGCCATCATGTCCACCTTTGGTCTTTCCCAACGGTGCACAATCATGTGGAAAAAACTTCTCGATGAAGTCCCCACTCTCCCGGGTGGAGGTCGTGCTGAGGAAGTCTGCTTCCCAGTTGTCCACTCCCGGAATGAAAACTGCTGACAGTGCTATCACATGATTTTCCGCCCAGCGAAGAATCCTTGCAGTTTCTGCCATTGTCCTCCTGCTTCTTGTGCCGCCCTGTCTGTTTACGTGGGCGACTGCCGTGATGTTGTCCCACTGGATCAATACCGGCTGACCTTGAAGCAGAGGTCTTGCTAAGCTTAGAGCATTGTAAATTGCTCTTAGCTCCAGTATATTTATGCGGAGAGAAGTCCCCAGACTTGATCACACTCCCTGGAAATTTTTTCCCTCTGTGACTGCTCCCCAGCCTTTCAAGCTGGAATCCGTGGTCACCAGGACCCAGTCCTGAATGCATAACTGTGGCCCTTTAGTAGATGAGCACTCTGCAGCCACCACAGAAGAGACACCCTTGTCCTTGGAGACAGGGTTATCCGCTGATGCATCTGAAGATGCGATCCGGACCATTTGTCCAGCAGATCCCACTGAAAAGTTCTTGCGTGAAATCTGCCGAATGGAATCGCTTCGTAAGAAGCCACCATTTTTCCCAGGACCCTTGTGCAATGATGCACTGACACTTTTCCTGGTTTTTGGAGGTTCCTAACTAGCTCGGATAACTCCCTGGCTTTCTCCTCCGGGAGAAACACCTTTTTCTGGACTGTGTCCAGAATCATCCCTAGGGACAGCAGACGTGTCGTCGGAGACAGCTGCGATTTTGGAATATTTAGAATCCACCCGTGCTGTCGTAGAACTACTTGAGATAGTGCTACTCAGTGTTCTCTGGACCTTGCCCTTATCAGGAGATCGTCCAAGTAAGGGATAATTAAGACGCCTTTTCTTTGAAGAAGAATCATCATTTCGGCCATTACCTTGGTAAAGACCCGGGGTGCCGTGGACAATCCAAACGGCAGCGTCTGAAACTGATAGTGACAGTTTTGTACCACGAACCTGAGGTACCCTTTGTGAGAAGGGCAAATTTGGACATGGAGGTAAGCATCCTTGATGTCCAGGGACACCATATAGTCCCCTTCTTCCTGGTTCGCTATTACTGCTCTGAGTGACTCCATTTAGAATAGGTCTCACCGAGCCGTCTGGCTTCAGTACCACAATATAGTGTGGAATAATACCCCTTTACTTGTTGTAGGAGGGGTACTTTGATTATCACCTGCTGGGAATACAGCTTGTGAATTGTTTCCAATACTGCCTCCCTGTCGGAGGTAGACGTTGGTAAAGCAAACTTCAGGAACTTGCGAGGGGGAGACGTCTCGAATTTCCAATCTGTACCCCTGGGATACTACTTGTAGGATCCAGGGGTCCACTTGCGAGTGAGCCCACTGCGTGCTGAAACTCTTGAGACGACCCCCCACCGCACCTGTTTGTACGGCCCCAGCGTCATGCTGAGGACTTGGCAGAAGCGGTGGAAGGCTTCTGTTCCTGGGAATGGGCTGCCTGCTGCAGTCTTCTTCCCTTACCTCTATCCCTGGGCAGATATTATGGGGACGAAAGGACTGAGGCTGAAAAGACTATGTCTTTTTCTGCTGAGATGTGACTTGGGGTAAAAAAGGTGGATTTTCTAGCTGTTGCCGTGGCCACCAGGTCCGATGGACCGACCCCAAATAACTCCTCCCCTTTATACGGCAATACTTCCATGTGCCGTTTGGAATCTGCATCACCTGACCACTGTCGTGTCCATAAACATCGTCTGGCAGATATGGACATCGCACTTACTCTTGATGCCAGAGTTTCGCATATATAGAAATGCATCTTTTAAATGCTCTATAGTCAATAAAATACTGTCCCTGTCAAGGGTATCAATATTTCCAGTTAGGGAATCCGACCAAGCCACCCCAGCGCTGCCCATCCAGGCTGAGGCGATCGCTGGTCGCAGTATAACACCAGTATGTGTGTATATACTTTTTAGGATATTTTCCAACCTCCTATCAGTTGGCTCCTTGAGGGCGTCCGTATCTGGAGACGGTAACGCCACTTGTTTTTATAAGCGTGTGAGCGCCTTATCCACCCTAAGGTGTGTTTTCCAACGCGCCATAACTTCTGGCGGGAAAGGGTATACCGCCAATAATTTTCTATCGGGGGAAACCCACGCATCATCACACACTTCATTTAATTTATCTGATTCAGGAAAAACCACATGTAGTTTTTTCACACTCCACATAATACCCTTTTTTGTGGTACTTGTAGTATCAGAAATATGTAACATCTCCTTCATTGCCCTTAACAAGTAACGTGTGGCCCTAAAGGAAAATACGTTTGTTTCTTCACCGTCGACACTGGAGTCAGTGTCCGTGTCTGTGTCGACCGACTGAGGTAAAAAGGACGTTTTAACGCCCCTGACGGTGTTTTAGACGCCTGGACAGGTACTAATTGGTTTGCCGGCCGTCTCATGTCGTCAACCGACTTTGCAGCGTGTTGACATTATCACGTAATTCCTTAAATAAGCCATCCATTCCGGTGTCGACTCCCTAGAGAGTGACATCACCATTACCAGCAATTGCTCCGCCTCCTCACCAACATCGTCCTCATACATGTCGACACACAAGTACCGACACACAGCACACACACAGGGAATGCTCTGATAGAGGACAGGACCCCACTAGCCCTTTGGGGAGACAGAGGGAGAGTTTGCCAGCACACACCAAAAACGCTATATTATACAGGGACAACCTTTATATAAGTGTTTTTCCCTTATAGCATTTTAATATATATATATATACATATCGCCAAATAAGTGCCCCCCCCTCTCTGTTTTAACCCTGTTTCTGTAGTGCAGTGCAGGGGAGAGCCTGGGAGCCTTCCCACCAGCATTTCTGTGAGGGAAAATGGCGCTGTGTGCTGAGGAGAATAGGCCCCGCCCCCTTTTCGGCGGGCTTCTTCTCCCGTTTTTCTGAGACCTGGCAGGGGTTAAATACATCCATATAGCCTCCAGGGGCTATATGTGATGTATTTTTAGCCAGAATAAGGTATTATACATTGCTGCCCAGGGCGCCCCCAGCAACGCCCTGCACCCTCCGTGACCGTTGGTGTGAAGTGTGTGACAACAATGGCGCACAGCTGCAGTGCTGTGCGCTACCTTCATGAAGACTGAAAAGCCTTCTGCCGCCGGTTTCTGGACCTTCAATCTTCAGCATCTGCAAGGGGGGTCGGCGGCGCGGCTCCGGGACGAACCCCAGGGTGAGACCTGTGTTCCGACTCCCTCTGGAGCTAATGGTGTCCAGTAGCCTAAGAAGCCAATCCATCCTGCACGCAGGTGAGTTGAACTTCTCTCCCCTAAGTCCCTCGATGCAGTGAGCCTGTTGCCAGCAGGACTCACTGAAAATAAGAAACCTAAAAACTTTTTCTAAGCAGCTCCTTAAGAGAGCCACCTAGATTGCACCCTGCTCGGACGGGCACAAAAACCTAACTGAGGCTTGGAGGAGGGTCATAGGGGGAGGAGCCAGTACACACCACCTGATCCTAAAGCTTTAGTTTTGTGCCCTGTCTCCTGCGGAGCCGCTAATCCCCCATGGTCCTGACGGAGTCCCCAGCATCCACTTAGGACGTCAGAGAAAGATCTATTGCGTTGGCAATCCCTATTGATTTCATGGTTCGGCAGAATTAACACAAATTAAAATGAATCTCCTCTAGATTTTTGTATTTCTTCCAAACCTTACCCATATCTATCCCGATCTCAGCCTTGAATTCCATGCAAACCCTCTGCAATTGTTTTATCTGGGCTCACGGTAAACCTCGCATTCGTAGAGCCATTTTGGCTAAGCTTCACTGGAGGACTGGGTTTGCCAATACTCCGCTCTTATTATCATGCTGCCCAGCGGAATCAGGTTGTGTCGTGGCACTCTGATCCCGGCTGTAAACGATGGGTAGATTTAGAAAACTTGCAGGAGGGACGAGTGGATGACATACTATGGCTGCCCAGACCACTTAGACCAGCCTCGGCCTGTGCGACCCACGACCATACGATTTACTCTTAAAATATGGGATAAACTACCTCCCTCACTGGACCTAGCTCCCTTTCCCTCACCAATGTCCATCTGGGGGTCACCCCCGATTCCCCCTGGGATCAGATAGACATATGGCATCCTTCTGGCAGAGTTTACGCATTACTAGATTTAAACATGTAAAGGGTCAATTTGCTCCATCTTCATTTACTGACCTCCAAGCTACTCACTCAATCCCCGCCTCTCGCCACTTTCAATATAATCAAATTATGAGTTTTGTCAACTCGCAATTCCCCTCTAGTAAACTTTGTGTGCTGAACCACTTTGAACACCTCTGCTCCTATTCAATTGGCCGCAACGGTAATATTTCTGTTCTTTATCACTCCTTCCTGGCCCCAAACCCTCCCGACCACGAGCCTCATGAATTGGCGTGGGAGTTAGATCTCCCATCCAACATTGACAGTGAGGATTGGTCCGCTATTAGGACTAGACTCGCTAAAGCTTCCATTAGTGTATCTATCAGAGAGACGTTACAAAGTGTATACTCGGTGGTACACTCCAAACTGCACGCCATTTTTACAATGACCTCGAACCTCTGCTGGATGAATTGTGGGGAGGTCGGTACATGCCCTCATGTATGGTGGTTTTGCCCAGTAATTCAGGTATTCTGGAAGCAAGTGTGGACGCTTCTATCACAGATTTTGGAATCTCCAGTATCCAGCATTCCCTAATACCAAAACTGTGGCAGGGCATGCTGGGATTTGTAGTTTCACAACAGCTGGAGAGCCACAGGTTGGCCAGGCCTGGAATAGACTCTTCAGAAGATAAAAACACTCTGCAGCACAGGACAGAGTCCTTGGACATGGTAATGCGAGATATATACACACACAGGAAAATGTCAGACACAGCTTCCCCCAGAGTACCTTCAGAGAATCACAGAGTATAAGAAGCCAGCCACAGTGTGCCCCAGTAGGCAGTTATTATGATAAAAGCCCGGCGCTGACCAACTAACCTTAATAGGGTAGTTAGTACTGTTACCACACTCCCCTTCCTCCCCCCCCCCCCCCCCGTCTCCCATCTATAACACCCTGGTAGCGGCAGAGGTATAACTGGAGTTATCTGGAGGGCAGCGCTCCCTGCCAGCGTCTCTTTACTGTGATCTGCAGGGTGAAAGTGGCACTGGTGAGTGCTGGATCCACTCTGAGGAAGTCCCGCCACTTGAAATGGCGCGCGACTTCCCACACGAAGTTGTTTATACTGGCCTGAGGTGTTTGTTGCTAACAGCAGGGATTAGCCCCTGTTAACCAAGTGACCAGTTTAGGTTGAATTGCGCTGGCCCAGGACGCCCCTCAAGCGCCAACCCAGTGTGTTGCTGAGCCTGCTGGAGCGCAGCATGTCAGAGCTGCGCTCCCACCCTTGTGCCACCATTCCCGCCGGCGACTCGCTAACCGGGCCGCCAGCGCTGTACTCAACACTCTTCTTTCTTCTGGCTCTGTTAGTGGGTGGCGTCCGTGCTGCGGGAGTGAGCGGTCGCCTCGTGGGCTTACGATCAGTACCCTCAGGAGCTCAGTGTCCTGTCAGCGGAGATAGAGAACCATTAACTTCAAGAGTTGGTTATAAGTCCCACGAAACAGGGAGGCTGTTGCCAGCAGCCTTCCTTTAATCTAACAAACTCAGAAAACAATAAAACTAGAAAAACTCCTAAGAGCTACCCTAGCTGTGACCGGCTCCTCCGGACACATTTTCTAAACTGAGTCTGGTAGGAGGGGCTAAGAGGGAGGAGCCAGCCCACATTATTAAACTCTTAAAGTGCCAATGGCCCCTAGTGGACCCGTCTATACCCCATGGTACTAAATGGAACCCCAGCATCCTCTAAGACGTAAGAGAAAACATATTACTGCATTACCTTATATAGGACTTTAACGTATTCAGACGCACAGCTAAAGATAAAGCAGCAGCAGTTTCCAACACTCATATGCATCAGGCACTTATACAACTACTCAGTACCCAAAGGGTAGGTAGAGACTCAGTGCTGTATCACCTGCTTCAAGAGAGCGGGATACAGGGAGACTTAACCCCACTTCCAGGATCCATCATTGCGCTAACTAACGCCGAGTAGATCTAGGCGCTACTAGTGAACACAGATGCCCGAGTGAACACAGACGCACCAGTGACACAGCCACACCACGCTGAGCCTTGGTTAGTGTGACTTATAGTGTCTCAGACGGAAGCGATGAAATAAGTTCATGGCGGGAAATTCAGAGGAAACTGGTCATGAATCGGAGGGAGGGGCGACCAAGGGAGCATCTTACTCCCCACTGCCGACATCAAACCCAGGGATCGCGGTCTCATACTAATCCCTGGAACCTAGGAACCCTGAGGCCCAGTACTGGTGCACCCGAGGTGGCAGCCGAACCAGCGACTGTTCGGTAGACTCCCCCCCGAAACAGTGTGGCTGTGTCCTGCGTCTTAACCCGATAAGCGGAACAGACTACTTACCTCCCCTCTCTCCAGCCACAGCCTGGTAACGTCAGTCTGGACTTGCTAGTATATTCTAGGTGACGCCCGTCGAAACAGCACTGTACACGGAGGTAAGCATTGTCGCGACCCGGCGGAGAGTTGTTGGAGCAACTGTTTCTATGGTACATATAAGACGCTTTTTAGAAAGATAACTCAAAAAAAATGGTAAGACTATAAAAATAAATAAAAATAAGACTGACTTCAAAAACTAGCTGCCCTCTAGACCGTGGTCCGGCTCCTGCCGCACCAAACAAAAAACTAAATTGCCTGAGCCAGGAGGCGGGGATATAGGGGACTGGATAAAGGGGTCTGAAAAGCTTAGATCGTTGGTGTCATTCTGCTGTCGCTACCTGATATCCCAAGGTATATCCTGTGGATACCTCTGTGGACCCTGAAGGAGAAATTACATTTAACTGGGAAGTGTTAGGAGTGTCTGTAGATTCTTAAAACATGCTGTCAATAAAGTACTGCTTCCGACAGCAGGAACTTCCTCCAAGACCCATAATTCGCCAGTGGCTTTCTCAACTGGACACCTATCAAGATTCAAGGACACTGTATTATAACAAGCGATATATTAGCTGGGAGTATTTAACTCCATAATGATGTCAAAATAATTTTTCTGTGAATATTTCAGATACATCCTGAGTTATCGTAATTTAGATAACTCCTCTTTTCAGGATTATTTACTCATTAGATTGATATTTACCCATCATATATAAGTGTATTTTTTTGATACATGTATGTGTTAAGTCCAGATATAGACATTCTTAGATTTTATAAATAAAAGTTACATAGCCAGAGTGCCCATATAAAAGAGTACTTTTTCCCCTTTTTCTTTTGATGGTTTTTAACGTGTGAACCATTAAAATAACCAATGTGATACTAGAGGAAATAGTCTCTTCAGTACAGTACATACAGTATGTAAAAAAAACAGCAGCAGCTGGCAAAATGAAGATCCAACGTTCTGGTTTGCACATATTAGAAATCAAACAAAAATTATTACACACTCAAAAAGGGTTTAGTGCATTTATTTAATTTAGTTGATCCTGTAACACGTGTCCTTTGTGGTCATCGTATTTCAAAGGAAAATACATTACAACACATACTGGTATGAAATGGATATGTAACATAAAATTCATCTGTCTGCTTTGGCATGGAAAGTGGGATGTACACAATGCACGTTGAAATCTACTGTTACCAGGATAAGAGGACAGGCAGCATTACTTGAAAGCTTCCTTTTTATTGTGTTTAGTTTAACTAGTATCTTATTAATGAAATATATCTGAATAATAGGACACTGAAAATATAGTTAAATGCAATATAGAACCATAATGGCTATATATGGAGAGTGATGGCAATATTGTATAAACCAAAAACTCTGAACCTAAAAAATACAGTATAAAAAGCTTTAAAACATATTATATTTTATATATAACCTAAATTAAGTGACACCACAAAAGATCATGTCACGAACAAGAGAGACACAAATTTATAAATAGCAATTTGACTACTATATACATTCTCCAAAGCTCTCTCAAACAATATGTATAGTGCAGCTGGAAAAGGAGATAACATAGAAAAACAACCTATTTCACATCACTTGTCATACAAACAGTGGCTGACATTAGAACAAATGGCTGTCCGTCAGTATTGCTCTATAGGTATTGACAGAGCAGCAATGACTTCATCAGCGATGTCAGGGAACAGTTATAACAGTATGACTTACAGGATAAAATAGGCAAAAATGTGGTAAGTTGACAGGTGACACTGTGAGGAAAAAAACACACATTCTGCCCAGTTACTTACAGGTTTACGATATCTATCAGGCCACTGAGACTTTCAACATGGTTTGCACCATTAACAAAATATTTACAATAGGCACAGAATCCTCAAAGTGAACCTTTTAAAGCATGCACCTAATTCCATACTCTGCAGGTAAATAGAAAAATACATACATGGAGTTTAGTCTTCCTTCTAGAAAAAAATTAAATAAAAAACATTAGTGCAGACTGCAGGACATTTTTTAATGATTGAACCAGAATATAATGTTTTTTAATTGATTGTGCTGGGCCAGATTGGCACTTAAATTTATCCTAAAACCATAATATTTTCATTTAAGCTTTATTTAGAATAAAATGCTATTTTTCTATCACTTACTTCAAACATCTTCTGTGTAACTCCCTTCTATCTGTGTTGTAAACATTTATCTCAGTCCAGTTTTACTTACGTCAGACACAAAAATAAGCTCAAAAAAATGCTTTACATGTTTAAAAATGCATGCTTTGGTGCTTACAAAAAGAAATGAGAAAGAAACATGCAATGTCAACAGTTATGGCTCATAGTGGATAAATGAAAGATTTTGCATGTGTAGAATTGCTCAGACAACCCTGAGGAAACTGCATTGGAGGCAACCGTATCCAACCTCCCTTGAGACTGAAATTTGTCCACTAGAGTGATTATCGGTCTCTTCCTCTGAAGACACAGGAGACAAGTCCTACGACAGGGAATCTGAAGAATATGCCAACTTGGAAGCAGTGTCTCCTGATAGGGATTCACTTGTTGGCTCAAGGTCCCCATTTTCATGTCCATCAATGTGATGCTTTTGGTCAAACACTAGGAATAATAACAATAATAATAATAATAATAAATAAGATTTTACTTACCGATAAATCTATTTCTCGGAGTCCGTAGTGGATGCTGGGGTTCCTGAAAGGACCATGGGGAATAGCGGCTCCGCAGGAGACAGGGCACAAAAAGTAAAGCTTTTTCCGATCAGGTGGTGTGCACTGGCTCCTCCCCCTATGACCCTCCTCCAGACTCCAGTTAGGTACTGTGCCCGGACGAGCGTACACAATAAGGGAGGATTTTGAATCCCGGGTAAGACTCATACCAGCCACACCAATCACACCGTACAACTTGTGATCTAAACCCAGTTAACAGTATGATAACAGCGGAGCCTCTGAAAGATGGCTTCCTTCAACAATAACCCGAATTAGTTAACAATAACTATGTACAATTTATGCAGATAATCCGCACTTGGGATGGGCGCCCAGCATCCACTACGGACTCCGAGAAATAGATTTATCGGTAAGTAAAATCTTATTTTCTCTATCGTCCTAGTGGATGCTGGGGTTCCTGAAAGGACCATGGGGATTATACCAAAGCTCCCAAACGGGCGGGAGAGTGCGGATGACTCTGCAGCACCGAATGAGAGAACTCCAGGTCCTCCTTAGCCAGAGTATCAAATTTGTAAAATTTTACAAACGTGTTCTCCCCTGACCACGTAGCTGCTCGGCAAAGTTGTAATGCCGAGACCCCTCGGGCAGCCGCCCAAGATGAGCCCACCTTCCTTGTGGAGTGGGCCTTTACAGATTTAGGCTGTGGCAGGCCTGCCACAGAATGTGCAAGTTGGATTGTGCTACAGATCCAACGAGCAATCGTCTGCTTAGACGCAGGAGCACCCATCTTGTTGGGTGCATACAATATAAACAACGAGTCAGATTTTCTGACTCCAGCTGTTCTTGCAATATATATTTTTAATGCTCTGACAACGTCCAGTAACTTGGAGTCCTCCAAGTCACTTGTAGCCGCAGGCACTACAATAGGCTGGTTCAGATGAAATGCTGACACCACCTTAGGGAGAAAATGCGGACGAGTCCGCAGTTCTGCCCTGTCCGAATGGAAAATCAGATATGGGCTTTTGTAAGATAAAGCTGCCAATTCTGACACTCTCCTGGCAGAAGCCAGGGCTAGAAGCATGGTCACTTTCCAAGTGAGATATTTCAAATCCACCTTATTTAGTGGTTCAAACCAATGAGATTTTAGAAAATCCAAAACTACATTGAGATCCCACGGTGCCACTGGAGGCACCACAGGGGGCTGTATATGCAGCACTCCCTTAACAAAGGTCTGGACTTCAGGGACTGAAGCCAATTCTTTTTGAAAGAAAATCGACAGGGCCGAAATTTGAACCTTAATAGATCCCAATTTGAGACCCATAGACAATCCTGATTGCAGGAAATGTAGGAATCGACCCAGTTGAAATTCCTCCGTCGGAGCACTCCGATCTTCGCACCACGCAACATATTTTCGCCAAATTCGGTGATAATGTTGCACGGTTACTTCTTTCCTTGCTTTAATCAAAGTAGGAATGACTTCTTCCGGCATGCCTTTTTCCATTAGGATCCGGCGTTCAACCGCCATGCCGTCAAACGCAGCCGCGGTAAGTCTTGAAACAGACAGGGACCCTGCTGAAGCAAGTCCCTCCTTAGAGGTAGAGGCCACGGATCTTCCGTGATCATCTCTTGAAGTTCCGGGTACCAAGTCCTTCTTGGCCAATCCGGAACCACTAGTATCGTTCTTACGCCTCTTTGCCGTATAATTCTCAATACTTTTGGTATGAGAGGCAGAGGAGGAAACACATACACCGACTGGTACACCCAAGGCGTTACCAGCGCGTCCACAGCTATTGCCTGCGGATCTCTTGACCTGGCGCAATACCTGTCCAGTTTTTTGTTGAGGCGAGACGCCATCATGTCCACCATTGGTCTTTCCCAACGGGTTACCAGCATGTGGAAGACTTCTGGATGAAGTCCCCACTCTCCCGGGTGAAGATCGTGTCTGCTGAGGAAGTCTGCTTCCCAGTTGTCCACTCCCGGGATGAACACTGCTGACAGTGCTATCACATGATTCTCTGCCCAGCGAAGAATCCTTGCAGCTTCTGCCATTGCACTCCTGCTTCTTGTGCCGCCCTGTCTGTTCACATGGGCGACTGCCGTGATGTTGTCCGACTGGATCAACACCGGTTTTCCCTGAAGCAGAGGTTCTGCCTGGCTTAGAGCATTGTATATTGCTCTTAGTTCCAGAATGTTTATGTGAAGAGACGTTTCCAGGCTTGTCCATACTCCCTGGAAGTTTCTTCCTTGTGTGACTGCTCCCCAGCCTCTCAGGCTGGCGTCCGTGGTCACCAGGATCCAATCCTGTATGCCGAATCTGCGGCCCTCCAATAGATGAGGACTCTGCAACCACCACAGAAGAGACACCCTTGTCCTTGGAGACAGGGTTATCCGTAGGTGCATCTGAAGATGCGACCCTGACCATTTGTCCAACAGATCCCTTTGGAAAATTCTTGCGTGGAATCTGCCGAATGGAATTGCTTCGTAAGAAGCCACCATTTTTCCCAGGACTCTTGTGCATTGATGTACAGACACCTTTCCTGGTTTTAGGAGGTTCCTGACAAGCTCGGATAACTCCTTGGCTTTTTCCTCCGGGAGAAAAACCTTTTTCTGAACCGTGTCCAGAATCATCCCTAGGAACAGCAGACGAGTTGTCGGCATTAACTGGGATTTTGGAATATTCAGAATCCACCCGTGCTGTTTTAGCACTTCTTGAGACAGTGCTAATCCCATCTCTAGCTGTTCTCTGGACCTCGCCCTTATTAGGAGATCGTCCAAGTATGGGATAATTAATACGCCTTTTCTTCGAAGAAGAATCATCATCTCGGCCATTACCTTTGTAAAGATCCGAGGTGCCGTGGACAATCCGAACGGCAGCGTCTGAAACTGATAGTGACAGTTTTGTACAACGAACCTGAGGTACCCCTGGTGTGAGGGGTAAATTGGAACGTGGAGATACGCATCCTTGATGTCCAAGGATACCATAAAGTCCCCCTCTTCCAGGTTCGCTATCACTGCTCTGAGTGACTCCATTTTGAACTTGAACTTCTTTATGTACAGGTTCAAGGACTTCAGATTTAGAATAGGCCTTACCGAGCCATCCGGCTTCGGTACCACAAAAAGAGTGGAATAATACCCCTTCCCTTGTTGTAGAAGAGGTACCTTGACTATCACCTGCTGAGAGTACAGCTTGTGAATGGCTTCCAAAACCGTCTCCCTTTCGGAGGGGGACGTTGGTAACGCAGACTTCAGGAAACGGCGAGGTGGATCTGTCTCTAATTCCAACCTGTACCCTTGAGATATTATCTGCAGGATCCAGGGATCTACCTGCGAGTGAGCCCACTGCGCGCTGTAATTTTTGAGACGACCGCCCACCGTCCCCGAGTCCGCTTGAGAAGCCCCAGCGTCATGCTGAGGCTTTTGTAGAAGCCGGGGAGGGCTTCTGTTCCTGGGAAGGAGCTGCGTGTTGCTGTCTCTTCCCTCGACCTTTGCCTCGTGGCAGATATGAATAGCCCTTTGCTCTCTTATTCTTAAAGGAACGAAAGGGCTGCGGTTGAAAAGTCGGTGCCTTTTTCTGTTGGGGAGTGACTTGAGGTAGAAAGGTGGATTTCCCGGCTGTAGCCGTGGCCACCAAATCTGATAGACCGACTCCAAATAACTCCTCCCCTTTATACGGCAAAACTTCCATATGCCGTTTTGAATCCGCATCGCCTGTCCACTGTCGCGTCCATAAAGCTCTTCTGGCCGAAATGGACATAGCACTTACCCGTGATGCCAGTGTGCAGATATCCCTCTGTGCATCACGCATATAAAGAAATGCATCCTTTATTTGTTCTAACGACAGTAAAATATTGTCCCTGTCCAGGGTATCAATATTTTCAATCAGGGACTCTGACCAAACTACCCCAGCACTGCCCATCCAGGCAGTCGCTACAGCTGGTCGTAGTATAACACCTGCATGTGTGTATATACTTTTTTGGATATTTTCCATCCTCCTATCTGATGGATCTTTAAGTGCGGCCGTCTCAGGAGAGGGTAACGCCACTTGTTTAGATAAGCGTGTTAGCGCCTTGTCCACCCTAGGAGGTGTTTCCCAGCGCTCCCTAACCTCTGGCGGGAAAGGGTATAATGCCAATAATTTCTTTGAAATTATCAGCTTTTTATCAGGGGCAACCCACGCTTCATTACACACGTCATTTAATTCTTCTGATTCAGGAAAAACTATAGGTAGTTTTTTCATACCCCACATAATACCCTGTTTAGTGGTACCTGTAGTATCAGCTAAATGTAACGCCTCCTTCATTGCCAAAATCATATAACGTGTGGCCCTACTGGAAAATACGGTTGATTCGTCACCGTCACCACTGGAGTCATCGCCTGTGTCTGGGTCTGTGTCGACCGACTGAGGCAAAGGGCGTTTCACAGCCCCTGACGGTGTTTGAGTCGCCTGGACAGGCACTAATTGATTGTCCGGCCGCCTCATGTCGTCAAACGACTGCTTTAGCGTGTTGACACTATCCCGTAGTTCCATAAATAAAGGCATCCATTCTGGTGTCGACTCCCTAGGGGGTGACATCCTCATATTTGGCAATTGCTCCGCCTCCACACCAATATCGTCCTCATACATGTCGACACACACGTACCGACACACAGCAGACACACAGGGAATGCTCCTAACGAAGACAGGACCCACTAGCCCTTTGGGGAGACAGAGGGAGAGTTTGCCAGCACACACCAAAAGCGCTATATATATATCAGGGATAGCCTTATAATAAGTGCTCCCTTATAGCTGCTTTGTTATATCAAAATATCGCCATAAATGTGCCCCCCCCTCTCTGTTTTACCCTGTTTCTGTAGTGCAGTGCAGGGGAGAGACTTGGGAGCCGTCCTGACCAGCGGAGCTGTGAGAGGAAATGGCGCCGTGTGCTGAGGAGATAGGCCCCGCCCCTTTTCTGGCGGGCTCGTCTCCCGCTATTTAGAAAAATTAGGCAGGGGTTAAATATCTCCATATAGCCTCTAGGGCTATATGTGAGGTATTTTTAGCCTTTATAGGTAATCATTTGCCTCCCAGGGCGCCCCCCTCCCAGCGCCCTGCACCCTCAGTGACTGCCGTGTGAAGTGTGCTGAGAGGAAAATGGCGCACAGCTGCAGTGCTGTGCGCTACCTTTAGAAGACTGCAGGAGTCTTCAGCCGCCGATTCTGGACCTCTTCTGATTTCAGCATCTGCAAGGGGGCCGGCGGCGTGGCTCCGGTGACCATCCAGGCTGTACCTGTGATCGTCCCTCTGGAGCTTGATGTCCAGTAGCCAAGAAGCCAATCCATCCTGCACGCAGGTGAGTTGACTCCTTCTCCCCTCAGTCCCTCGCTGCAGTGATCCTGTTGCCAGCAGGAATCACTGTAAAATAAAAAACCTAGCTAAACTTTTTCTAAGCAGCTCTTTAGGAGAGCCACCTAGATTGCACCCTTCTCGGCCGGGCACAAAAATCTAACTGGAGTCTGGAGGAGGGTCATAGGGGGAGGAGCCAGTGCACACCACCTGATCGGAAAAAGCTTTACTTTTTGTGCCCTGTCTCCTGCGGAGCCGCTATTCCCCATGGTCCTTTCAGGAACCCCAGCATCCACTAGGACGATAGAGAAATAATATAAAGCTATATATAGACAGAATAATTCTAGTGAGCTATGAATATATATGAATCAACTTGGCCTGAATTAAAATAACCATACTTCAATAATAATCATAAACATCTTGGGAGTGGACATGGGCAGCCCATATTCATGACTTTCTTTTTTTAACCTTACTTAAAATCACTTGATTTGCTCCTGATAGGGATCTGGCCAGACTTACCTCGCAATGGTTTTGCATCACCACTTGCATCTTTATTAGATGCCCCAGGACTAGTTCCACCTTCTTCCAGTTCATCTAGGTACAAGCGATACCGATGTCCACTCTCATCTTCATACTCCACATTTTCATCATCTGAATCTATCTCTGGAGCCACATAAACTACTTCAAACTCAATTTCCCCCCTCTGCAAGAAAAGCAGTTAGAGAAACCATAAATAAAAGCTTGTGAAGCAAAACAGGAAGATACATGCAAAAACCTAGCATAGCAGCAATGGATTGCTAATTTTAGAGATTTCAATTCATAAACCCCTTCAGTGGCTAGTTTTTAATTTAAAAACGCACCCTAGGGGGAGGTGGGGGGTTTAAATTAAATTAAAGTGGGAGAGGAGGGGGGAAGGTGCAGGGTGGGGGGGAGCAACTGATGGGGCAGGGCGAGTTAATCGCCTGACAATTGCCCATGGGGATCGCCAGCCCCAGCGCTGATTCCCAGCCGCATTGCGGCGCCCGGGAATCAGCATAAGGCATTTTACTTCCAAGCCCACCCCCCTGGCCAATAGGAGTCCGGGGGGTGTGCTAAACTCCATAATGGAGTATACAGATTCCCGGGCACCGTGCACGCTGCACGGCTGTCCCTGAGATATCAGTCAGTAGTATGCCGGAAATCTTCCGGGGTTGCCAGCACTGTCATCAAGAGCTTCAGGAATCTCATCGCTCGATTCTGGAGCTGCTGGGAACTTTGTGACTGCAGAATTTGTTAATCGGTGGTCCCTACCCACCGAGAGACTTTAGTCTTCTGTTTGCCTGACTGCTGTGGATGGCAGCAGAATCTCTGATGCAGTTATCCACTACAAGACCCTACCTATCCATCTGAAGGTAGGAGCTCTTCACTCTGAGCTGATCTCCATCCTGGTTATCCCCAAAGCTACTCATCCTGTAGTTCTAGGCCTTCCATGGCTTCGTCTCCACAATCCGCAGATTGATTGGAAGACTACACACATCCTGGCATGGGGACCTTCCTGTTCCAAGACCTGTCTCCAGAAAGTTCTTCCAGCTCGAACTTCTACTTCCAAATCTCCAGGTGTTCCGTCTCCACTGTACCAAGAGTTCACTGATGTCTTCAGCAAGTCCTCTGCAGATATTCTTCCTCCACATAGGGAATGGGACTGTCCTATCGATCTCATTCCCGGGAAGACTCCTCGGGACGCAACTATCCTTTGTCCCTTCCAGAGACCCACGCCATGGAGGAATATATTAAAAAGAGAACCTAGCCAAAGGTTTCATCCGGCCTTCCTCTTCTCCAGCTGGCGCAGGCTTCTTCTTTGTGAAAAAGAAAGACGTGGCATGCGACCATGTATTGATTAACGTGAGCTTAACGACATCACAGTGAAAAACAGTTTGCCTCTTATCACAGTTGACCTGAGGGGTTCATACAATCTCATCCATATCCAAAAGGGTGACGAGTGGAAGACCGCGTTTAACACCCGTGACGGACATTACGAGTACCTCGTCATGCCTTTCGGACTCCGCAACGCGCCAGCGGTATTTCAACATTTCATGAACTAAATCTTCTGAAATATCCTTTACCGACATGTGGTGGTCTACCTCGATGATATTCTCATCTTCGCCAATGATCTGAAGGAACATCGTTACTGGGTCAGGGAAGTCCTGTCCTGTCTCCGTGCCAATCATCTCTATTGTAAGTTAGAAAAATGTGTGTTCAAGGTGAAGTCAGTTCCGTTTCTGGGTTACATCATGTCCGGTTCCGGTTTAGAGATGGATCCTGAGAAACCCCAGGCTATCCGCGATTGGCCGATACCCACGACACTCAAAGGTGTTCAAAGATTCCTGGGGTTCGCCAATTATAACAGGAGGTTCATTCGGGGGTTCTCTACTATTGTGGCACCAATCACTGCTCTCACACGAAAAGGTGCCAATCCCTCCAAGTGGTTGGAAGAAGCTACCCAAGCCTTCCATCTTCTTAAGCAAAAATTTGTCTCCGCTCCAGTACTGAAGCAGCCCGATACCAGCTTACCCTTCACTCTGGAGGTGGATGCCTCTTCAGTAGGGGTCGGCGCTGTTTTATCTCAAAAAGCCGATGATGGCCACTTACATCTCTGTGGCTTCTTCTCACGGAAGTTCTCTTCTGGTGAACGCAACTACGCCATTGGTGACCAAGAACTTCTAGCCATCAAGCTCGCTCTCGAAAAATGGAGATATTTACTGGAGGGAGCTTCTCATACTATCACCATCCTGTCAGACCACAAGAATCCCCTGTACCTGAAAGCCACCCAACGAATCAATCCTAGTCAATCCAGCTGGGCACTCTTCTTCTCCAGCTGGGCACTCTTCTTCTAGCATTAAACTCTCGTTTTGTCCAGGGTCACAGAATCGCAAGGCTGATGCTCTTTCCAGCTCCTGGGAGCAAGAAAATGAGTCAGAATCCACTGGTAAGCATCCCATTATCGATCCAGTGGCATTCTCCGCCGTGGGAGTGGACTCTATGCCTCCGCCAGGGAAAAGCCTCGTAAAACTGGCTCTCAGAAAGAAGCTCTTGCAATGGGCAGATTCTTCTTGCTTCGCTGGACATGCGGGTATTCAGAAAACCTACGAATTTGTTTCCAGATCATACTGGTGGCCGACCCTAAAGAAGGACATTACAGAATTTATTGCATCCTGCTCTAAGTGTGTCCAGCACAAGGTGCCACGCCAATCGCCCGCTGGACAACTGGTACCTTTGTCTATCCCTCACCGTCCATGGATCCATTTATCAATGGACTTTATTACCGATCTCCCTGAATGTAACAAGTATAATATCATCTGGGTGGTAGTTGACCTGTTCATCAAGATGGCTCATTTCGTTCCTCTCACCGGTCTTCCGTCAGCTTCCAAGCTGGCTCAAGTCTTCAATTAAGAGATCTTCAGATTACACGGTCTTCCAGAAGAGATCATCTCCGATAGAGGTGTCCAGTTTGTAGCCAAAATCTGGTGAAGTCTGTGTTTGGCCCTCCAAGTCAAGTGAAAGTTCTCTACTGCTTATCACCCCCAAACCAATGGGCAAACCGAGAGGGTGAATCAGGACTTGGAGGCCTTCCTCCGAATTTATGTATCCTCTTCTCAAGACGACTGGGTTCATCTTCTTCCGTGGGCCGAATTTTGTCACAACAACCAGTATCATTCTTCATCATCTTCTTCTTCTACACCATTCTTTGCCAACTATGTGTTCCATCCCAAGGTCCCCGAGTTTCAACCGCTTCCAGCAACATCGGTACCTGCAGCTGATCTCACCCTTCGTCAGTTTTCTCAAAACTGGAAGAATATCCGGGCAGCTCTCCTAAAAGCTTCCTCGAGGTACAAAAAATTTGCAGACAAGGAGCGTAAGGCAATTCCTGCCCTCAAACCAGGGGATCGTGTTTGGCTGTCCACCAAAAATCTGAGACTAAAGGTTCCAAGTATGAAGTTAGCTCCTCGTTTTATCGGGCCCTTCCAAATCGAACAAGTCATCAATCCTGTCGTTTATAAGCTCAAGTTGCCTCCGTTCCTCAAAATTCCTAGGACATTTCACACCTCTCTCCTCAAGCCGGTGGTCCTGAATGGATTCCACACGGCGCTCCCCACTGCACCCAAGGTCCAGACTCAACGTGGTGTCAAGTATGAGGTCGCCAAGATTCTGGACTCTCGCTTTTGGTATGGTCACCTCCAATACCTGATCGGTTGGAAGGGCTACGGGCCTGAAGAACGCTCCTGGGCGAATGCATCGGCTGTCCATGTTCCCAAGTTGGTCCAGGCTTTCCACGCAAGCCTAAGAGGTGCCCTGGGTTCACCCCTAAAGGGCAGGTGCTGTCATGATCCAGGTAATTAGTCACCACTTCTTACCTTCTAAGTGTCTCCTGAGACTTGCCCAGCACTCTAAGCCTGGATTCCACCTGCGCTGTCTGCGTGCAGCGCGCTGTACAATATTGCCTCAGTCTCCTCTCCGTGATCCCGGCAGCGCCGTCATGGGAGCTACACAGTTAATCCCTTCTGTCATAATGATTGGAGTCTCCTGCCCTCCGTCGCCATCCCCACTGAGTTCCACATGCTAAAGTTCAAACAGACTTTCCCTCCAGATTCAAACATGAGCGCAGCCATGTTTGATTTCATCACGTCATTCTACAGCCTATCCGCTGCACTCTGGACTCTGCCTGATTGCTCAGCCAATACCTGCTTCCCAACGGTTATAAATATCCTGCATCCAGGCTGCCTAATGGTCAGTGCTTTGGTTGTCTATCCTAGTGATACATGACTCTCTTGTCTGTGGATGTTCTGGCTTGTGCTTCCAGGGATTCCAGCTCCTGTGACCTTGCTCCACTTAAAGAGACCACGCACCAGTTACCATCTTGCAGTGCTGCCCGACTCCAGCAGTGTTCCTACATTGCATCCTGTGTCCTGCAGTGATCCCTCACCGGCTTCCAGCTTTCAGCGTTGTTCCAGAGTCGCTCCCAGTAGTGTTCCAGTATCATTCCTAGGTCTCATTGCCTACCAACATTGCTCGCCGTGATCCATAGTGACTTCATCACCGGCTTCCAGCGGTGTTCCTGTCTCACTCCCAGCTCTCAGCGGTGTTCTGTATCACTCCCAGTATCGCTCTCCATCTCCAGCGGTGTTCCAGCATTGATCCGTTTATCATCTACCACGCAACATTAAACCACAGTTCACCATTGATACTCACCATCGGACTCTATCTTCAGTGGTGAGTTTAATACACCTTCTGTCTGCACATATTCCATCCGGCATCCCAAGGAATTCTTCCAAGTTCCCTTCAACCTCTGTTCACTTGTGCCAACCCAGCTTCCATTGTCATCTGCTGGGCAGTACCAGCGGTTAGCTGTGGCCTACGGACTTTCCAACTCCGAGTCTTGCAAGGACTTTGTTACATTTTATCCTGCATTGCCACAGTATTCATTTCGATAGCGCTCCCAGGAACTGTACTGCTATATTTATCTGCACAAGTTACTGTTGAAAGTTATCTGAATTGCCAAGGTGTCTAAACTGTGTGTTCAATAAACAGGCTTTGTTTTATATATTCCGTTGTTGTGGTCACGCCTTCGGGCAAACGTTGCTTAACCTCCTGCATGTCCAAGAACCCTATTCTACCTCCACGGTTCACATACACGCCAGCCCCTACATCTGAGGCTTCCCCAGGTCAGCCTCAGCCCTCAGTTGTGACAGACGATTTACTAGAGCACAGAAATTTGGAGGTCTCGAGGTCCCCAACTTAAAGAAATACCAAACTTGCTTGCCTTGTAGTACAAATAAGTGATTGGTCTTAACCCACGGGCAGAAAACAGTGGGAGGATCTAGAGAAACAGCTCTGTGCTTATGTTACGTTAATAGACTTATTGTGGATTCCGATCCAACAGAGGCCGCTCTCACACACTGCTCCCCGTGCTATCTTGGATTCCTATAAAGCGTGGGATACCTTAATGGTTTTGTCAAAAACGGTCTTTCTACCTTCCCGTAAACCATCTGTCTGCTCTCTAGGGCCTAATCCCGGACTTAAATCTTTCTACATGGATATCTTGTGGTATTGATACCATTTCTGAGCTTGTAGATTGTAAAATACTAAAGTAGTAACTGTTGTACCAAGTCACTATAACCTCCCCTCTAGAGAACTATTTTCTTACACTCATATTGTTCATTGGATAACTAGCTCGTTACGGTCTTTAGGTCCAATACTCTTACCAACCCCCAACATATTAGCGAAGATCGCGTCTAGTAACTCCAGAGGTTCTATAAGATTCTGGTATGCTATGGCGTACAGCTCTGAGATGGAAACTAAATCACCCACACAACTTAAATGGGAAGATGATCTTAATTGGTCATTTACCCAGCAACAATGGAAGTCGATTTACCTCTCGTCAGATACGATGTCCAAATGTACCAATCATGTAGAAATGCACTTGAAACTATTACACGGCCTTTACTTTACTCCAGCTAAGTTACATAAGATTTGTCCTGCGGTATCCAAACTATGCTGGAGGAACTGTGCGGAGATAGGAGATATCTTCCACATGTCCTATAATCCGCCAGCTCTGGAGTGACGTTTTTACCCTTGCCTCCACAGTTCTCCATATCCCTGTTCAAGAATCAGCTTCACTAGCCTTATTACATATTTATTCAAAAGATTGTTACGTTTTAGGCCACATTTTCATTGCTACTAGGGCTGCAATAGCCCAGGATTGGAAAAGCCCCTCTCCTCCAACACTTCTAAAAATTGTCCAGAAGATCCACTATGTCTTTCAAATGGAGACATTTGGTATACCCCACTCATTTAAGGCTAATTTCCCATTAGTCAAATGGTTCAGGTGGCATGAGAATTTTACATCACATGATGGGGTTAATTTAATTCTGGAACCAGACTGACCACATGAACTGGAATTGTAGAGTTCCTAACCGTATTACTGTTTGTGTTGACACTCTATATTGTTCCTGTTTTCTATGTGTGATGAATTGTATATATTTCATATATGTGCAACCAATATGGAAGTTGTGCTTTGGACTCCCGCTTCCTTTTTCTGTTTTTCATCTTGATTTATTTTTCTCCTAATTCTCCCCATTCTTCTTTCTGTATCTCTCCCCCTTCCGTGATTCACAGAACTAAATTTGCAATAAAAAACTATTGATTGAAAAAAGAAAAAAGAAAAAAAAATTCTAAACAAAGCATTGACACAGCGCTAGCAGACTTACATGGGATCTATCAGTCACTCATGCCAGGCATCTACCACTACGTGGCCTATTGAGGCAAAGATGTATGCGGACACATCTGTAAATGCACTGAGGTACCATATAAGTATTGTGACAAATTAAATAGGATTTTAATACCTACCGGTAAATCCTTTTCTCTTAGTCCATAGAGGATGCTGGGGATGCTTCAAGAACCATGGGGTATAGACGGGATCCGCAGGAGACATAGGCACACTTTAAGACTTTGATTGGGTGTGAACTGGTTCCTCCCTCTATGCCCCTCCTCCAGACACCAGTTTAAGTAACTGTGCCCAGGGAGACGGACATTTTGAGGAAAGAATTTTTTTGTTAAACCACGATGAGCATCTTACCAGCTCACACCTTAGTATGCCGCAGAACGTGGCATTCAATAGAACACCAGCCGACGGCATGAAGAATATGCAGCAATATGCTGACATAAAGCGTAACACAACCTGTGTGTGTAAACACAACCAATAACAGCACAACGCATGCCATGGCATGATCATCAGCAGCAACAGGCTGACTTAAACACAACACACCATGTGTGTAAACATACCCAATGACTGCAGATACAGTACGCACTGAGACGGGCGCCCAGCATCCTCTACAGACTAAGAGAAAAGGATTTACCAGTAGGTATTAAAATCCTATTTTCTCATACGTCCTAGAGGATGCTGGGGATGCTTCAAGAACCATGGGGTTTATACCAAAGCTCTAGAACGGGCGGAATAGTGCGGACGACTCTGCAGAACCGAATGACCAAACAAGAGGTCCTCATCAGCCAGGGTATCAAACTTGTAAAACTTCGTAAAAGGTGTTTGATCCCGGCCAAGTAGTAGCTCGGCAAAGCAGTAATGCCGAGACCCCTCGGCCAGCCGCCCAGGATGAGCCCACCTTTCTAGTAGAATGGGCCTTCCCCGATTTCGGTAACGGCAATCCTGCCGTAGAATGAGCCTGCTGAATCGTAGCACAGATCCAGCGCGCAATAGTCTGCTTGGAAGCAGTAGCCCCAATCATGTTGGGAGCCCATAGGACAAACAGAGCCTCTGTTTTCCCAATATGAGCCGTTCTGTCGACATAGATTTTTAAAGCTCTGACCACATCGAGAGACTTCGATTCCGCCAAGGTGTCAGTAGACACTGGCACCACAATAGGCTGGTTTACGTGAAACCACTTTTGGCAGAAATTGCTGACGAGTTCTCAACTCTGCTCTATCAGCATGGAAGATTAAATAGGGTTTTTGTGAGACAAAGCCGCCAATTCAGATACCCGCCTTACGGATGCTAAGGCCAACATCATGACTACTTTCCAAGTAAGAAATTTTAATGCAACCTTACGTAAAGGTTCAAACCAATGAGATTGCAGGAACTGCAACACTACATTAAGATCCCATGGAGCCACAGGGAGCACAAAGGGAGGTTGGATGTGCAAAACGCCTTTCAAGAAGGTCTGTATTTCTGGAAGGGAGGCCAATTCCTTCTGGAAGAGAATTGATAAGGCCGAAATTTGTACTTTAATGGAGCCTAACTTTAGGCCCACATCCACACCTGCTTGCAAAATATGGAGCAACAGCCCCCGCGGAAAATCCTCCGTAAGAGCTTTCTTGGATTCACACCAAGACACAGTTTCTCCAAATACGGTGGTAATGCTTTGCTGTTACTTCTTTTCTAGCCTGAAGAAGTGTGGGAATGACTTCACTGGGAATACCCTTCCGGGCTAGGATTTGGCGTTCAACCGCCCTACCGTCAAACGCAGCCACGGTAAGTCTTGATACACGCACGGCCCCTGTTGTATTAGGACCTCTCGAAGAGGAAGAGGCCATGGATCTTCTATGAGCAACTCCTGAAGATCTGGATACCAGGCCCTTTTTGGCCAGTCTGGAACAATGAGTATCGCCTGAACCCTTGTTCCTCTTATGATCTTTATCACCTTGGAATGAGTGGAAGTGGAGGGAACACCTAGACCGACTGAAACACCCACGGTGTCACCAGGGCGACCACCTCTATTACCTGAGGGTCCCTCGACCTGGAACAATATCTGTGAAGTTTCGTGTTGAGGCGAAACGTCAACATGTCTATTTGAGGAATTCCCCAACGACTTGACACTTCTGCAAAGACCTCTTGATGAAGACCCCACTCTCCCAAATGGAGATCGTGTCTGCTGAGGAAAACTGTTTCCCAGTTGTCTACACCCGAAATGAAGATCGCTGACAGAGCGTTTACATGGCTTTCCGCCCAGCGGAAAACTTTTGTGGCTTCTGCCATTTCCGCTCTGCTCTCCGATCCGCCCTGGCGGTTTACATACGCCACTGCTGTATGTTGTCCGACTGAATTAAGACGGGCAGACCACGAACAAGATGTTCCAGAATGTTTATGTGCAGACCAGCTTCCTGGCTTGACCATTTTCCCTGGAAATTCGTTTCCCCCTGGATGACTGCTCCCCAGCCCTGGAGACTTGCATCCATGGACACCAGTATCCCATCCTGGATCCCGAACCTTCGTCCCTCTAGGAGGTGAGAACTGAGCAGCCACCACAGGAGAGAAATTCTGGTCCTGGAAGATAAGATTATTTTCCGGTCCATGTGCAGGTGAGACTCGGACCACATGTCCAATTGGTCCCGCTAAAAACTCTCTGACATTTAACCTGCTCACTGAATGGCCTCATAGGCCGCAACTCTTTTTCATCAATGGAACGTATTGATGGATAGACACTGTTGTAGATCTGACCCGACTCTGGATCTTCAACGCTCTTTCCATTGGAAGAAACTAACTCTCAACAGTTCTGTATCTAACATCTTTTCCAACACCGACAACCACGTTGTTGCAATCAACTGTGATTCAGGTAAGTTTAGGAGCCAACCACATTGGTGAAGCTCCGTCAGGAATAAAACAACGTTTTGCACCACTTGTTTCTTGCCCTCCCCGTACGCCGGAGAGCGTCCCAGTACAGAGTAATAATGACTCTTTTACTATTGAAGAAAACTAACATACCGCCATCACTCCAGTGAATTGGCACTGACAATCCTGAGTAGCAAAACCAGGTAAGCCTGATGCGGAAGAACCGTATGTAGACCCTCTTTCTCCTTAACAGATTGGAGATCCCTGCCCAGAGAGATTCCATCTTGTAGTTCAACTTCTTAAGTAGAAATTGTTTGGAATTGTTCTGACCGAGCCTTTCGGCCTCAGAAGCATGAAAAAGCTTTTATCTTTTTTTTTTTGTGTGACCGGGACAGCAGGACAATGACCTGATCCTGACCAAACTCTTGTATGGCGACGCATACTACCTCCCCGTCCAGAGGAGAAACGGAAAGGTTTATTTGAAAAATCAGTGAGGGGAATCGTCTGGAAACTCCAGTATGTCCCCCTTGGGACTCTATTCATTAAACTCACTGGTCCATGTCCGTTCCAGGACTGACTGAGGCGTATTAGACGTAGTCCCACCGGTGTGGGCTCCCGCAAGATAGACCCAGAGACATGTGGTGGATGTGGTAGAAACAGAGGATGATTCCTGTTTCTGCGAACTTGAAAAGGTTGCTGACCTCTAACCTTTCCACCTTCCTCTACCTGCAAAGAAAGGGAAAACCGTATCCATTCGGTCGCAATGACTGCATCCTAGAAAAATGCGTCACCAACCATTGTGAGGGAACATAGGTCAAGAAGGTAGACTTGCCAGTGGTATCTGCCGAGATCAACTTAACAAAGCCATCCCCAAACCAGGTTTCACCTTCATAGGGAAGATACTCCAGTTCTTCTCGGAGTCAGTCTCAGCATTTCCTTGGTGAATCCACAACGCCCTCCTAGTCGAGACTGCCATGGAAGTGGCCCGCGATAACAAGAGTCCAATATCCCTTGTAGTCGCACGGCAATATGGTGCAATGATATAGACTTGACAACTTAAGTTGCATACAACTACTCCCCCATGCGCATGTAATGCCAGCATAATCAACGTACATGCGGACACATAATTAGAGTATCACATATCTTCCTGCATACGATCCTTTGTGACAGGGCTCCGTGCAGACCAGGGGGTGACTGTCACCTTCTATCCATTGAGAAGGACAAACCTTACCTCAGCATTCATTATAAATATCTTTATATACATACATACATGTATACCTTCCAATGCACCTATACACACACACATATATTTATATATATATATATATATATATATATATATATATATATATATATGCACAAATAAGGATGCACTCACCAGACTTCTCCAGGGTGGAATTGATAGATTTTAATCCAGACAGCACATACTCACAAACAGATGGTCAACGTTTCGGCTCACAGCAGAGCCTTTGTCAAGACAAGATTACCAGGTTGCCATCTCCACACACACATATACACATACATACACATATATATCTTTCTTGTCAGGAACAGCAAGGTCCCTAGTGACGTTAATACGTTCTAGTATGTATGAACAGGTACTGAATGCCAATTTTTGAGGTTCTGATCAAGAAACATTATGGTCGACCTAAGAAAAAGATTTTCGAGTCGATCTCAGGGAGTAGTAACTGGGCAAAATAAAAATTTTACGCCCCTGAGGGGTCTCCATAATATTATCACATCTGTGATCGTGCCACAGACCTGTATAATCATACTATACATACATATTACATATAGGTACAGATCTATCTGATATGCATCATAATATCATCATGTCCATATCCACCCAGTCAGCTATTGTTGGTGCCGACAGGGACATCCCCCACGTCTGTGTCTCCCATATAGTTTTCTCTTGGAAAAAATATACCTCTACTGACATGTTGACATATTTACATGTACACAGTACCATTAGGAGTCGACAGCACCGACAGTCATTCCCTTTGTGGCAGAGCCCTCAGCCTCAAATATGCCGACACACGTGTACCAAGCACCCACCGACATTACACTGGCTATAAGGGATAGACCCCAGTACATTCTGTCATGGAAACACAGAAGGAGTTTTACCAGCTCATTTTCCCCAGCGCCCATGATATAGTGTTTTTATTTCACTTTATATTACACCAAACCACTGTGCCACCCCCCCCCCCTCGTTTTCCACTCTGATCCATGCAGCAGTGTTTAGGAAGGACCAGCGTCTCTGAGGAGAAAATGGCGCTGGAAAGAGCGGTGAGGGCTAAGCCACGCCCCCTCATCGGCGCGCTTCAGTCCCGCTCAAATCTACACATTATACTGGCGGGGGGTCCTATATTTAGTGCCTAGGCACTTTTAATACACATTTTTGCCAGTTTACAACTTCAGTGTTCATGCTGCCCAGGCCCCCCCCCCCCCCTGCGCCCTGCCAGTGCCGCTGTCTATGTGGAGCATAGCACGCAGCGCGACCGCTACGGTACCTCAACACTGAAGTCTTCTGCCGTCACTGAAGTCGTCTTTTCTTCTTGTACTCACTTAGCTTCTTTCTTCTGGCTCTGTGAGGGGGTGACGGTGCGGCTCCGGGAACAAGCAGCTAGGCGTACCAAGTGATCGAACCCTCTGGAGCTAATGGTGTCCAGTAGCCTAAGAAGCAGAGGCCTTTAACTCAGAAAAAGTAGGTCTGCTTCTCTCCCCTCAGTCCCACGAAGCAGGGAGCCTGTTGCCAGCAGGTCTCCCTGAAAATAATAAACCTAACAAAGTCTTTTCAGAGAAACTCAGTAAAGCTCCCCAGTGTGTGACCAGTCTCGCTGGGCACAGAATCTAAACTGGAGTCTGGAGGAGGGGCATAGAGGGAGAAGCCAGTTCACACCCAATCAAAGTCTTAAAGTATGCCTATGTCTCCTGCAGATCCCGTCTATACCCCATGGTTCTTGAAGCATCCCCAGCATCCTCTAGGACATATGAGAAAATAACTTTACAGAAATACCTTGATGCAAATATGGCCATTTGTATTCAACGTCTGATAAGCCTACATGATAATAAATCAAATAAATGTAATGCTGGCCTGACCTATCCCACACCTTTATTTGGAATGAAAAAATGCTGTTTGCCATCTGCTTCTATTTGCTTGAGGTGTTTTATGTTCTTAAAGAGGAATAATCACATTAGGGTTGAAACACTTGCTTATAGACATATTGTATGAGCTGAAGTCCCAATGCCTGGAATTTGCTCTCTCACCGGCACTCCACCCTATACTCTTATTCTTTCTCCTCCATTCTATATCTCTCTTATTACTCTGGGGGAATTAAATTGCCAGCATTAATGCTGTAATTTATAGCAGATTTACTTTTCACACATTTCCCCACTTTTCATCAGTATGCCTGCTCCTGTTTGTCATCCAATCCAATTAGAAAATTGCGAAAAACAGCATTTGTGCGATAATTAATTAATGCTGGCACTACCAGTGTTAAGTGTAGGTAAAAATAGGGAAATCTGCCTGTACGCCCCAAAAAAACACAAACTAATATAGGATAACAGTATAGAAGTCTATTAGTGGCCATAATAAAAGTATTTGGATTTCTTAAAATGTGTGCTGTTATATGCATCTTTCTAAAGCAGTGAAAAAAATGATAGTAGGCAAGTGTTTTTCTGTAAAATAATTGCTTTATTTAAACATGGGGTACATAAAAATGAGTTATATTAATATTAATTTGGGTCAGTTTAAAAAGAAAACTTGCAAAAAACCCAACAACTCCCATCTGCAACCCTAAAAACACTTGTCCCACTTATAAAGCACCCCCATATACCTCACCCATACCTAGTACCCCAATTTCCTGCATTTTGCATTTGCCGGTCCGCGAGCTCCGATTGGCTCATGGACTGGCGCCTAATTGGAGACAACGCCGCCGGAAACGGAGGGGCAGGAGAGGCGCACGCTGCCTCTCCTCCCCTCACAAACAGCACTACAGCAGAGCAGAAGCGCGGCGAGCAGCACGGGAGTTGGGGGGGGGGGGGGGCAGCGCAGGGGGACAAGCATATCTGGCACTGGGGGCGTATCTGGCACTGGGGGGGACATGCGTATCTGGCACTGGGGGCATATCTGGCACCGTGGGGAGGGGCATGCGTATCTGGCACCGGGGGGACATGCGTATCTGGCACCGGGGGGACATGCGTATCTGGCACCGGGGGGACATGCGTATCTGGCACCGGGGGGACATGCGTATCTGGCACCGGGGGGACATGCGTATCTGGCACCGGGGGGACATGCGTATCTGGCACCGGGGGGACATGCGTATCTGGCACCGGGGGGACATGCGTATCTGGCACTGGGGGCATATCCTGGGTTCATCGATTATTGTACACTACCGGCTTGCTTTGAATATCCTCCTAAAAGCTCACACCGTCTAGGTGAGGAGGCCATTCTATATACCACCTAAGCAATCTGATGTGTATGAAATTGATTGTGAAAAAGCATTTTATTACCATTGTATTTTACTACCATTGTAATTTTTAAAGAAAAAGACTTTGTATTAAAAAAATCTGTTCAACCAAAGAGTCTGTGGTACTAACTGGATGTATTTCTTGTTGGGTGAATATTTTCTTTGGTGAGTGGGTTTCTATGTAGGTCCCATCTGGGAAATCACCAAGTGAGAAAAAACCCAAGATGAACCTCTATTACGGTTTCTGCATTGATTAAACTATCAATCAACATATACTACAGTGCACTCTGTTTTTTGTTGTGTATCTATTGTTAAGTTCCCACTAACAGGGGAACTTTCAGGGGTGCTGCTTACTTTCAGCGCAGGAAAGGTATTTTCTCTCTGTTTTTCTAATATATATATATATATATATATATATATATATATATATATATATATATATATATATATATATATATATATAAAACAGAAAAACTTAAGACCCCTTAATTGCGCTATAGTCTAATAGCTCAAACCACTGAGAGGTACCCCCTGTCAGAAGGAGTACTGCACATAGAATGGACAAAAACAAAAGTTCTCTTGGGGAGCTTTACCACCACAGATATACTTATATAATTATAAAATCATTTATTAAAAAACATGTATACTTTTATAACATGAATCACAAGATCACATATGTCATATGAGCAATACATTCATTTCTGATTGTCTGTTATACATGATGTTTTCAATCATTAGATGAAATACTTATTCCTCAGCATGAGAAAGTATGAATGATCAGTTCACTGTTTTTACGGAAAACGCACAATCGTTGAAACCCAACGCGTTTCGTCCCTTAGGACTTCATCAGGGGTGCAAATCTGGGTGGTTCAATAAAAAATATATATATCAAACAGTGTCCCTTCACATATATTTCAACTTCATGAAACCACTTCATTATTTAATAAAATTTTACCTGCTTTATATACAAAACAAATCACATAGAAATGCAAAGAAGGGAGGATATACTGAAAAAAAGTAAGGAGAACATCGGAGGAGGAGGAAAAACATATGGAGTGTAAAGTAAGGATTGGATCCCTACTGAATGGTTCAAATTTAAATACCAAATATATACCATATAACTATATAGTTCAGTACACATCAATTAATGAACAGTTTACATAATGACCAAGGATGGCATCTAGTGCACGTGATACTTAATTGATTAAATGAAGTAATTGTACATACCAAAGAATGGGTTCACCAAAGGGAATACAAACAGAGCATGAATTCACTGAGAGTGTATTCCTACAAATTAGAATTGTACTTCTATTAGAATACAAAAACATCTTAGAAATGAGGCATCATTCTATTAGTAATGATTCTTAAATGCAATAGTTGGAACCAATCACTCAATTAATATTATGGTGCTCATCAGGAGTTAGGTATAGTCGTTAAACATTTATTAAACATACCACTGGTCAGTTTTCAATAGATTCTCCCACTAATATTGAAATGTGCCTCTTATTAACAAAATGATATACGATGAATTTGTTAAAACAAAACATCAATGTCCATGTTGTATCTACATACATACATATGGTGGTTAATGAGGGACCATACTGAAATAGGTAGATTGTAACCGATGGGAATTCTACTAAAACGATTCATATGTAGCCGAAATAGGATATAGTCTTTTCTACATACTAAACGTGATTAAGGTGTGTGCTCATTTATGAGAGTATATGCTCACCTGTGGAAACTTATATGCTCACCAGTGGTATGTTTAATAAATGTTTAACGACTATACCTAACTCCTGATGAGCACCATAATATTAATTGAGTGATTGGTGCCAACTATTGCATTTAAGAATCATTACTAATAGAATGATGCCTCATTTCTAAGATGTTTTTGTATTCTAATAGAAGTACAATTCTAATTTGTAGGAATACACTCTCAGTGAATTCATGCTCTGTTTGTATTCCCTTTGGTGAACCCATTCTTTGGTATGTACAATTACTTCATTTAATCAATTAAGTATCACGTGCACTAGATGCCATCTTTGGTCATTATGTAAACTGTTCATTAATTGATGTGTACTGAACTATATAGTTATATGGTATATATTTGGTATTTAAATTTGAACCATTCAGTAGGGATCCAATCCTTACTTTACACTCCATATGTTTTTCCTCCTCCTCCGATGTTCTCCTTACTTTTTTTCAGTATATCCTCCCTTCTTTGCATTTCTATGTGATTTGTTTTGTATATAAAGCAGGTAAAATTTTATTAAATAATGAAGTGGTTTCATGAAGTTGA